>NC_064617.1:474886545-475189576 GCF_023898315.1 Schistocerca nitens | reverse complement strand
CTGGGCTCATACAAGATTAGTAATGGGACTCCTACACACTTGGCATACTACGACACTGTGATTCCTTAGTGACTAGGGGACATAGAGTAAATTGTACACTTCCCCTGAAAACGCATCCTTACTAAATATAAGGTAGACTGTACATATCACAAACAAATATTAGATTTTAAATGACTTTACGTGGCGGGTGAGTGTGATCCTCAAGTCAAGGGTAATCATTTTTTCACAGGTTCAAATTTGAAAAGCTGCCAGGAAACTTATGTATGGATGGAAACAGTTTAAATTCTGGAAAAAGAACTATAGCCTCAGCCCTTCTGTATGGAAGATGGGAGTGAGGCAAATACCTTGAGGGACAGAAAGAAAAATAAAAAATAATAAAAATAATGATAATGAACATTCTGTGAGAATATCTCTGTAACTAAAAAAGAAAAGATGTAAGAATGCAGATAAATATCCCATAATTATATTTTTAAAATGGTCAATAAACATCTATCATAATATGGATTTTTAATAATAACTGAAAGACAAAATATGTCTGAGCAAAAGAAAGCAGAAGGGAAATGATACATCAAAATGGACATAACAGTGCACATATAATAATATTTACGATACATGATTGGAAGGAAGGTATATGTTGAGGTGGTATAAGTGATCCATGGAATGAGTGATTTTGACAAAATGCGCTATAATAAGAAGTTTTACAAGTCGCATAAGTTTCAATCTGTCGCGTAATTGTTGCTAAGCAATTTCTGGTACTGAGTGGACGTTAGTTAGTTAGTTATGTGTTCCACAGATCATATGGTAATTATAATTCTGGGAGAATTTGCAGGTTGTGGCAGGTTGAACCCTGCATTCAATGATGAAGCAAGAGTACTCCTGAGGAATATCTGATTAACTAAAAAAAGTATGAATCCAAATAAACATCCCATAATTATATTCTTGAAATGGCCAATAAACATCTATCAAAATATGGATTTTTAATAGTAATTGAAAGATGAAATATGTCTGCGAGAAAGAAAGCAGAAGGGAAACCATACACGAAAATGGACACAACAGTGCACATATAATAATATTTATGGTAGATGATTGGAAGGAAAACAGATGTTTAGGTGGTAGAAGTGATCCAAGTAATCAGTGATTCTGAGAAAATGCGTTATAATAAGAAGTTTTACAAGTCGAATGAGTTTCAATCTGTTGCATAATTGTTGCTAAGTAATTTCTGGCACTAACTGGACGTTAGTTAGTTATGTGTTCCAAAGATCATATGTACGATTCTTTTATCGGAATGATGTGGAATGACTCTGTGTACAGGATATGTGTACATAATTAGAGTTAACATTAATCTTGTTGAATACTAAGTGGATGATCATTCATATGTATAAGGAATGAGAGTGGAACAAAATTGAACCCTGCGGAACGCCCTTTATGATATCTTCTCAGTCACTGTAAACCAGGCGTATAGCAGTCTTATTACAAATGGCATGTGAGATAGTTTGACAGTGTGTGGAACATGTGTATCTATTGAAATACAAATAATGACTCTATATGGATAGATTTTTTAACATATGATTAAAAATTTAACTTACAGTTTGTAAGTAGAAATTCGTGAATGGAACAGAAGACGTTGTCCAGCAGAAATGATTTTAAGATAGATTTAAAATTTCGTTAGCCATTTTATGTTATTGGGCCAATGACCAAATAATTTTGTTCCTGCGTATTGAACTTCCTTCCGAGTCACTGGCTGCTTTAACAATGGGTAATAAATGTCGTTGTTCCCTCTTAGTTTTGTAGATATTAACATCACTGTTCTTCACAGATTGTGATGGATAATGAATATTTGTACTGTGATGACACATATGAAATGCCTAGTTCCTTAACGAGGTACCTACAAGACGACTGTGAGTAAATAATATACTGATGACTTTTGTGCAGTCAGTACTGAATTACAGCAGAAAATTATTCTATAGCACAGTATTGAGCGAATATGCAAAATATGTCAGGAGTTGTATACGTTTATTTCCAAGACTAGCAGTTATGCCAAGACCAAAATTAACTGAACATTGTTTGAGAATCTCAGTAACATGTTTCTTCCAGTTCCAGTTTTCATAAACATTTACAGCCAAAACTTCATTGCATTCTACCTTGTTTCCTGACTCCTGCTCATGTGCCACATCAATTTTGGGTTGACTCTATTTGTTGTACAGATCTGAATGTAGTGTGTTTCTTTATTTAAAATGTATGAAAAGACAATTTTTGTAGAACTATTTACCAATTACGTGGAAAATATCATTTACCAACCCTTCTGTTACTTTCTCTCTAATGTGATTTGTTATAACACTAGTATCGTCTTGTTGAATACTAAGTGGATGATCATTCATACGTATAAGGAATGAGAGTGGACCAAAATTGAACCCTGTGGAACTCCCTTTATGATTTCTTCTCAGTCACTAAAACTATCCATCTTTCTGACATTGCCTGAATTATTCAGCACAACCTTTTGCATTCTGTTTGTTAAGTGTGATTCAGACTAGCTGTGTACGAAGCCATCAGTTTCATAAAATTTGATTTTTCTAACAGAGTAACATAATCTTCTACACAGTCAAATACCTTGGAAACACCACAAAAATACCAACTGTCGACATATTATTACTTAAGGGTTGTACTATTTGATGAGTGAATATATAAAAAGCAGTTTCATATAAAAAGCAGTCTCAGTCTGGAATCCGAAGTGTGATATGCCAAGTAAATTACGTTCATTTACGTGTGAGACTACTGTTGAGTACTTTAGCTTTTCTAATATTTTAGAAAAAAATATCAGTAATGGAAGTGGACAATAATTGTTTAAGTGTGTCTTGTCACCTTTCCTATGACGTGGTTTAACAATTGCTTATTTTAATCTATCTGGGAAAATTCCCTGCGACAGTGATGGACTGAGTATATTGCTTATAAATCTGGAACATCTTTTCAGAATTCTGTTTGAGATTCCATTAACCCCAAAAGAGATTTTGTTTTTAAGAATTTTCCTAATTTCATTAATTTCAGTGAAGAATGCTTGTTCTACTTCTAGCAGCTTGAACTTTCATGGAACGTCGTGTTGTAATTAGGCCACTTTCTATATTTATCAGCTGTGTCCGCAAATGTGTCCTCTTTCTTAGCCAGATAAACACAGGCAGGCTGGTTATACGTTGAGGATAAACTCTCATGTGGTAGCATAAAAAACTTAAGATGCTCCTTTCATAACCAAAACAGGAGAACAGTTGTAAAGTTTTCGTCTTAACGTGAAATTGCTGCTCACGGACGACCCATATGACTCACATATCCACGCAGGCAGCACGTAATGAGCTTATTATCCTCCTCTTGAGTCGTACGTTGCGGTTTAGAAGTAGTAGCCATCATAGTTTAAAACATTTCTAAAAACAATCTTCAGACGCACGACCGAATCGTGAATATGAGCAATTAAAGAGGTACAGCATTGTTCATAAAGTGACGTGGCGCTGAAGCTTTCACACAACAGAAATGAGCTTCGACGAAATCAAAATTTAGGCCTCCTGTCAGTGATCTGCCGTCTGTCTTACCACCGGTTTACGTAGTTATGATTCAACAGAGCTCAGTTGGCCTGTTTTAAGTGTAAATCACTTCTTGCCGCGCGTGACTTATTGTCACATTACTTAACTTTACCAGCATTGCTCACGCCAGTTGTTTCCTATGTTACAATTTCTGTCACTACAACATTTACATAATATGGAGTAGTCTTCGAAAATGTAACATTCCAAATACAATAATATTCGATGTGTGAATCTCTCTTAAGACCAAAGATACGTCTAGAAAACCAGAGATTACACGACAAGAAGTAAGACTGATGCGGCGGGCTTCTTTTAACTGAACTCTGGAAGGCTTGGTATCGAACAAGGCAATAAGTTTCGGGGAGATATTTGCTAAATTACTCAACGGTTTTTGTGGTTGAGAAAGTAGACAAATACTTAGGAACTGCATGGTTACCGATTAAGATCATCAAACTAAACGAAGCAGGAGCATTGCCATTGCCTGTAAGCCACCCCGGACGAAAATCTAAATCGGATGCTCTTCCGAACGCTCATCATTACTGTTACCGGAACGATTTGTACAATACGGTTTCATTATTTCCGATGTATTCACTCAGTCCGCAACCACTTAATCAATTATTAAGAAAGTCCGATTTTAAAGTAGTTAGTCATCATTAAGAAAATCCCAGTCTGTTAGTCAAATCCTTGCGCCATGTGTTAACACAGAGAACTGTCGAATACAAATCGCTAAAAAATTCAACACAAATTTAAAATTACGATCATAAATTCAGAAACTCTGATAAATGAGACATTCAAATACACGTCAAAAACAGTGCAGCCATGTTGCACAGTCAATGAAACAAGACATCGTTGCAGTAGAATGTAAATACGATTCGCTGTACAAGCACCTCTAGTGCAGTTGTAACAGTAACAATTGATATTTCACTTGCTGTTACTTTAGAAAATACTGCTAAACACCTGAAGGTTTTTGACCGAGCGAGACTGCGCAGTGGTTTGCACACTGAACTCGCATTCTGGAGGACTATAGTTCAAATCCGCGTCAGATCATTCTGATTTCGGTTTTCTGTAATTTCCCAAAGTCGCTACAGGCAAATACGGGGGAGATTCCTGCGAAATGGCACGGAAGATTTCGAAGGAATGTTCAATCCTAATCTCCCTGCCTTCATTTCTTGAATATTTGTGGTCAGTACGGCCTAAAAAAATATGATGACTTAATCTGTGCTCAAGCATCAACAAAAGAAAACGGCTATGTAAGTTGTTTCGAAACACCGATTGGAAAATTTCGTACTGAATTTATTCTGAAATGAGTGTGATGGGTGTAATATAACACCAACATCGTTGCACTGAAATTTGGGATCGATGCTGCAAGATCGAGTCCCCGTTCGCACATATGGCCCCGCTACGTCCATTTCTGATATAATCATGCTAGTCACTCCTTCAGTATTCGCGGACCTACGGATTCGGTGAGAGGAATCCATCACAAACTTCGTACAGTAGCCCAAGACGTAAAACACTTGCTACACTTCTGGCAATGAGTTTTAGATTTGTTGAGTGTCAGCAGTGTCTTTTTCATTAACCTATTTTCGTTCAAAATGTTTCAAACGGCTCTGAGCACTATGGGTCTTAACATCTGAGGTCATCAGTCCCCTAGACTTACAACTATTTAAACCTGACTAACCTAAGTACATCACACATATCCATGCCCGAGGCAGAATTCGAACCTGCGACCGTAGCACCAGCGCAATTCCGGATTGACCTATTTTCGTAATCAACGGCTTACTTCCCTGCTCGAGAAGTCTATTTATGACCAGCAGAAAATGTTACAAATGTAAAACTCATTCTATATTCATAAAATATTTAAAGTTGTGCTTGGTGCCACACATCACTAGACTGCGACAACCCATTATCTAGCGAAGGTAATTTGAAGCAGCAATGCAAGCCAAAAGAATTCTGTCTCGAGTGATAACAATAAGACTCGCTAAAAGTAACACGGTAAAGAAATAAGACACGAAATGTAGTATAGGTTTTCTTAGCGAAATTACAGGTGGTGGACCGATCTAAACACGAGATAGGATGCAATATCAAGAAAAGCATTGTAACCTCTCCACACGAAATTTTGTTAAATAAAAATGGAAATGGAGCCAAGCGTAACCTCCCCACAAAAATTAAGGAATGAAAATTAACCATAAACCAACAACAATATTAATTAAATAATGAGCCATGAACGAAATGTAACCTCCTAACAGAAATAATAATATCTGGTAAATTTTATAAGGACAGCAGCGCTGACCTTCAACCCTGTATTCTGAATAACAAAAGCAAAAATTCTTACCTCAATAAAAACTGCAACTACTTCTGCTCTTATTTATCGACACAGCTTCGTGCAATGCTGGCGTATATTTTTTTTTGATTCTTGGAAGCAATGATAATGCATTGGAAAAATTCTTTAAATTGAAATGAATGCTTTTTCTTCAAAAGAGTTACTTTATATTATTAAAATTATTATTGGGGCATTTTTGAACAAATTAGATTATAATTAACATACATTATTAAATATGCGCAATGCTGCTTCTTTACCTTCTACAACAATACTCATCGTCCAGAATCCTGACCAGAGTCGCGAGCAGAGCACACAGCCGACGCATGCTGACACCCGCAGACTACTACCGTCCACTCGCTACTAAAACCGACTACTACTGTATCCGACTGGCTACTACTGCAGACTCGCGCAGACAAGCGCAGACTCGCGACAAGCAACAACTAACAATAAACTACTCTCTGGTCAGAGATTCTGTCATGCCTCGCCCATCGCTGGAGAAGCATACACCTTACATAACCCTCCACTGGAGGGGGGGGGGGGGGGCAAAAATTTGGCAGCGATGGTGAGTCAATTGGACTTGCCATGAGCAACAAATTTTTCTTAATTAATTAACTTTACAATCACAGAATATTTACAGATATATAAGTGCAGAACATGAAATAAAATATAGTGCACACGCACTGAGTACAGACATATCAAGCAATGGCAAAATGTATACACAATGAGTACAAAACATATTAACAAATGGCAAAAGTGCACATGCACTGTAGTAGTGAACATATCAGGAAATCACAAATGTATAGGCAACGAGTACAAATAATATTGAGAAATGACAAATGTGCACACACACTGTAGTTCACAACACATCAGCAAATCACAAAATGTATAAGCAATGAATACAAATAATGTTAACAAAATGACGAAAGTGCACACGCACTGTAATACAGAACATATCTGGGAATCACAAAATGTTTACGTAATGAGTACAAATCATATTAACAAATGGCATAAAGTGCACACGCACTGTAAAACTCTCTAATATTTTTACAACAAATAAACATAATGAGTACAAATCATATTGACAAATGACAAAAGTGCATACGCACTGTAGTAGTGAACATATCAGGAAATCACAAATGTATAGGCAACGAATACCAATCATGTTAACAAAATGAGGAAAGTGCACACGCACTGTAATACAGAACATATCTGGGAATCACAAAATGTATACGTAATGAATACAAATCATATTAACAAATGGCATAGTGTGCACACGCACTGTAAAACTCTCTAGCATTTTTTTACAACAAATAAACATATCAAGGAGTGAAATAAAGTGCACATGCACTATAGAAGTCTTTAGTATTTTCAGGACAACTAATCTTATTAACAAATGAAAGGAAGTGCACACGCACAGTATATGTCTTTATCATTTTACAAAAATTAGGAAAGGAATGGGAAGGATTGCGTCATAGTTGTAGCACTTTAGGTTGCACTCAGCTGCACTGAAAGTCCATATCTTTCTACAGAAGCACAACAGCAAGTGAGACAATCTGAAGCTCTTTTCCTTGAAGTATTAATCAGTGTAGCCAAGACACTGAAATGTCGTAATAATATTCCATGCTATCATTTTGGTAGTACACTAGGTACACCAAACAGTGGTACCATAATAACATCTCCATCGCTCAAGGTGGTGGACAGCATGTCGTGTCAACACCATGTTCTTGTAAAGTAGACCAACGTAGAATTAGTGCAAAAACAAAATATAGTGCTCCATGATCATGAGGATAGACAGGACAAATGGTTAGTGCAGTAATTTCTGGTAATTAGGTCAGAAGGTGAACGACATTTAGTCACATAGTAGTCTTCATTGAGAATTACACTAGTCTAACAACTGATTTGCGTAATTGGTGGCACTCATTGCCCAGTTACTGAACATTTCTGTACCATGTATGTAGTATTACAGAATAATGTTCATAAATTATCTGAATATAGTAATTATTGGCACTCATTGCCCAGTTACAAACCATCAGAAGTCATCATTCAAAACAGAAGCTAATGAATGGCATAGTATTAACATAATTTACTTAAGTATAGTAATCATTGGCATCATAGGTAATCTTATTACAATAAACAGTGGCATTCATTGGCCAGCTACAAAGCATTTTTTTGTATTATTCAGAAGTCATTACTCAAAATGAGTTAATTATTGACATAGCATTTATACATAATTAATCTAATTATAGTAATCATTGGCATCATAGGTAATCTTATTCCAATAAACAGATGCATTCATTGGCCAGTTGCAAAGCATTTTTTTTTGTATTATTCAGAAGTCATTATTGAAGTGACATACTATTCAGAGCTGATCAGTATTATTCAGAACTCTCTTAAACTAGTAGCATTATTTGGGACTGGTAATTACTTTGTTTGCTTTTGAGTTATTGCTGCAAATGAAGATGTGTAACGTCATTCGTCATGAGTCAGCTGTAGCAAGGTTATGAAACAAGTAGAGTATATGTGATCACATTCATAAACGACATAGGTTTAATAAACAACTATTTATACCACATTAATTTCATGAATAATTTCTCCTGCAAAATATACAAAATGGATTATGAATCTGAAAGAAGAAACGCATATTATGCTGAAAAGTAGTGAACTTCGAATTAACAGATAGTGAAATGTGTATAAAAATATATATGTTCTCTAGCTGTCCTTTCCAAAACCTTCAGTCATCATACCATGTGATATAAGATATACTGTCAAAACGAACTGCAACAAATACTTAAATAACTACATAAAATCTCTTAACTAACAGCAAATATATAAACTTCATCATTATTTACATCTGCAAAGAAAACTTCATTATCCATATCACCATAACTCCATTATTATCATCACCTGTAAAGAAAAACTTCATTATCCATAGTAGCATATTCTTCATCATTATTCATCACCATTCATTATCATCTGCAAAAGAGTCACTTCATTATCCATTATACAACTATTCCCTATTTCTATCATATTTCATCACTAAAACTAAGATGTGTAGTTCTGTCTGACAGCCTGCATCAATCGCCACGTATTCTGAAAGAAAAAATTAGTTAAGACTGCTATTCTACGATGTGTATAGTATATTCTTGTTAATGCTTGTTAATTCTGATCCTTTTACCCTTCATCACGAGGTATTGCATCCTCTTTCGTTCATTCCGAAGGTGAAATTCCCATTTATGTTTAATTTATTTCGTTTACACGTTATTTTTTTCTGAAAATGATGAACAAAGATTAGTGTCTTGCATTTAATTCATATACCCATTAGATAAAAACTGGTTTATAGTAACATAATTGAGCATACAGCATAGCATGACAGAAAACGTAATATGTCAAAAACATTGACAGTGTTCAGAAGCAAAAATGTACACAGTGTATCACAATGTAGCAGCAAAAAAAAGTAAAGTAGTCACGATGTTTAGCTATCATAAGGCGAAATGTTAAAGTCAACTGGTGTTTGTTATATCTTAAATATTTCATAGTACATACAAACAAAACAGGAAAACAGTCATACATACATAAAAATGGAAAATATGCACGGTCTAGGGTGTATAACGACAAGAAATGTGATCTTGTTTGTGTACAGCTTATATGTTGTGTAGTTAATAGAGGCGAGAATTGAAGACTTTAATAGAGAGAAAATTTGATAAAATTAATATATCACTAGATAGAATTGCATAATTATTCGCAAGATACGTAATTTTATCTGGAAAATGTGCACTGTCTAATGTGTAACGACAAGAAAAGCGACCTGCTAACCTTACCTTGCTGGGCACTTGCCAAAAAAAAAAAAAAAAAAAAAAAAAAAAAAAAAAAAAAAAAAGCGGCCGGCCGAAGTGGCCGTGCGGTTAAAGGCGCTGCAGTCTGGAACCGCAAGACCGCTACGGTCGCAGGTTCGAATCCTGCCTCGGGCATGGATGTTTGTGATGTCCTTAGGTTAGTTAGGTTTAACTAGTTCTAAGTTCTAGGGGACTAATGACCTCAGCAGTTGAGTCCCATAGTGCTCAGAGCCAAAAAAATGCGATAATCATCAGTAAGTAGTCACATAAATATAATTGCGTAAGTGGTCATAAAAATTAGGAAATGGCATTACAGTGTGATAAATCATAAAGTATCTTCATTCAATAAAAGGTTTGACGTTCGACACGTGGTGGTTCCCTTTGGTTTTTCTGGTTCTCAAAGTTTCGACGTGTACTACATTGGGGAGAGGAATGCTGCGAATCCGATATGGACCTGCGTATAGAAGCTCAAATTTACTGCATCTGCTCTTTCCTTTGTTGGATAAATAGTGTGTACGTACTAATATCTTCTGTCCAATGTGAAATTCACGGCGTGTACAAACCTGTTTTTGCTGTCTTCTCCGGCGCTCTGCGGCACGTTTGATGTTGTTCAGCGCAATGTCAATTATTTCATGGTGTTGTAGTCGACGAGATGTAGGAAATGTTACTAATTCTTTAATTTTGTTAGGTGGTTTAACATTTTTCAGTATAACAGACGGAGATAGCATAGTAGATTCATTCGGTATGGAATTAATCACATCTTGGAATGGGAGTATGTGTGTTGAAACGTCCCCTTTGAACAATTATACACGATTGTGCTTAAACTGACACAATATTTTTAGCGCAACGCAATCTGACTTTCAAAAATCCCTACAAAAGAATGGCCCTGACTAACATTAACCTATACCTTTCACAAATCACTTACCTCACCAAAAATCTTCGTTACTCGAACTACTGCAATACAGCGAGCGCCACTACTGCCAGCTAAATAAAAGATTCAAACTACTGAAGGCACTAACTACTGATAGGCATAGTTAGCAAATGAAAGATTTTGATAGAGAACAAACAATGTATTTACCTTAATAGTCATAATATATATAGCACTTCATGATATCCAGCATTACAAATTTCAAAACTCCGTCATCTCTCTCCCCACATGCACCACTTCTGGCGGCTCACCTCCAACTGCGCAACACTACGCGCTGTTCACATCCAGCTGCCCAACACTACAATGGCAGACAACAATGCAAACTATCCACAAACTGCACACAGCACTGCCAGTGATTTTCATACAGAGCGCTACGTGGCGTTACCAATAAGAAAACAGAAACAGCCTACTTACAGTGTGCCCCAATCAATATGCTTTTTATGGCAGTATATTCTACACAGTTTACCAATTTCTTTCATTAATCGTTCACAAGGGTTCGAAGAAGCATGGTACCTGGATATATAGACCGGAGAAATGTTTCTAGCTCGTAACATACGTGTCCATATAGCAGATCGAAACTGTGGTCCATTGTCGGAAATTACTTTCAACACATGCCCTACATGAAATAGTAAAATGTTTTATAAATGCATTCGAAATAGTTTTAGCAGTAGCTTTGTGTAACGGAGTGAAGGTAACAAATTTTGAAGTGAGTTCAACAGCGACAAAGATGTAGCAAAAACCTCTATTAGTTCTGGGAATCGGACCAAAAATGTCTACAGCGGCCATATGTCTCAATTTAACAGGTACAATGGGATGTAATGGAGGAATATGTAAAGTCGTATCTGAATTACCTTTCTGGCAGATTTTAGATGACGCTAAAACTCGTCGTATCCGTTTCTCCATGTTGGTAAAATAACAGTTCTGTCTCAGTATAAGAAAACATTTTCTGGCTCCGTAATGTGCGTAACGTAAATGAGTATACCATATTAATTTGTTAACAAGTTCGTCAGTTTGTTAACAAGTTCGTCAGCTTCCCCCATGAACCATGGACCTTGTCGTTGGTGGGGAGGCTTGCGTGCCTCAGCGATACAGATGGCCGTACCGTAGGTGCAACCACAACGGAGGGGTATCTGTTGAGAGGCCAGACAAACATGTGGTTCCTGAAGAGGGGCAGCAGCCTTTTCAGTAGTTGCAGGGGCAACAGTCTGGATGATTGACTGATCTGGCCTTGTAACATTAACCAAAACGGCCTTGCTGTGCTGGTACTGCGAACGGCTGAAAGCAAGGGGAAACTACAGCCGTAATTTTTCCCGAGGACATGCAGCTTTACTGTATGATTAAATGATGATGGCGTCCTCTTGGGTAAAATATTCCGGAGGTAAAATAGTCCCCCATTCGGATCTCCGGGCGGGGACTACTCAAGAGGACGTCGTTATCAGGAGAAAGAAAACTGGCATTCTACGGGTCGGAGCGTGGAATGTCAGATCCCTTAATCGGGCAGGTAGGTTAGAAAATTTAAAAAGGGAAATGGATAGGTTAAAGTTAGATATAGTGGGAATTAGTGAAGTTCGGTGGCAGGAGGAACAAGACTTTTGGTCAGGTGATTACAGGGTTATAAATACAAAATCAAATAGGGGTAATGCAGGAGTAGATTTAATAATGAATAAAAAAATAGGAGTGCGGGTTAGCTACTACAAACAGCATAGTGAACGCATTATTGTGGCCAAGATAGACACAAAGCCCATGCCTACTACAGTAGTACAAGTTTATATGCCAACTAGCTCTGCAGATGATGAAGAAATTGATGAAATGTATGACGAGATAAAAGAAATTATTCAGGTAGTGAAGGGAGACGAAAATTTAATAGTCATGGGTGACTGGAATGCGTCAGTAGGAAAAGGGAGAGAAGGAAACATAGTAGGTGAATATGGATTGGGGGGAAGAAATGAAAGAGGAAGCCGCCTTGTAGATTTTTGCACAGAGCATAACTTAATCATAGCTAACACTTGGTTCAAGAATCATAAAAGAAGGTTGTATACCTGGAAGAATCCTGGAGATACTAATAGGTATCAGATAGATTATATAATGGTAAGACAGAGATTTAGGAACCAGGTTTTAAATTGTAAGACATTTCCAGGGGCAGATGTGGATTCTGACCACAATCTATTGGTTATGAACTGCAGATTGAAACTGAAGAAACTGCAAAAAGGTGGGAATTTAAGGCGATGGGACCTGGATAAACTGAAAGAACCAGAGGTTGTAGAGAGTTTCAGGGAGAGCATAAGGGAACAATTGACAGGAATGGGGGAAAGAAATACAGTAGAAGAAGAATGGGTAGCTCTGAGGGATGAAGTAGTGAAGGCAGCAGAGGATCAAGTAGGTAAAAAGACGAGGGCTAATAGAAATCCTTGGGTAACAGAAGAAATATTGAATTTAATTGATGAAAGGAGAAAATATAAAAATGCAGTAAATGAAGCAGGCAAAAAGGAATACAAACGTCTCAAAAATGAGATCGACAGAAAGTGCAAAATGGCTAAGCAGGGATGGCTAGAGGACAAATGTAAGGATGTAGAGGCTTGTCTCACTAGGGGTAAGATAGATACTGCCTACAGGAAAATTAAAGAGACCTTTGGAGAGAAGAGAACCACTTGTATGAATATCAAGAGCTCAGATGGCAACCCAGTTCTAAGCAAAGAAGGGAAGGCAGAAAGGTGGAAGGAGTATATAGAGGGTTTATACAAGGGCGATGCACTTGGGGACAGTATTATGGAAATGGAAGAGGATGTAGATGAAGATGAAATGGGAGATAAGATACTGCGTGAAGAGTTTGACAGAGCACTGAAAGACCTGAGTCGAAACAAGGCCCCGGGAGTAGACAACATTCCATTAGAACTACTGATGGCCTTGGGAGAGCCAGTCATGACAAAACTCTACCATCTGGTGAGCAAGATGTATGAGACAGGCGAAATACCCACAGACTTCAAGAAGAATATAATAATTCCAATCCCAAAGAAAGCAGGTGTTGACAGATGTGAAAATTACTAATCATCAGTTTAATAAGTCACAGCTGCAAAATACTAACGCGAATTCTTTACAGACGAATTGAAAAACTGGTAGAAGCGGACCTCGGGGAAGATCAGTTTGGATTCCGTAGAAATGTTGGAACACGTGAGGCAATACTAACCTTACGACTTATCTTAGAAGAAAGATTAAGAAAAGGCAAACCTACGTTTCTAGCATTTGTAGACTTAGAGAAAGCTTTTGACAACGTTAACTGGAATACTCTCTTTCAAATTCTGAAGATGGTAGGGGTAAAATACAGGGAGCGAAAGGCTATTTACAATTTGTACAGAAACCAGATGGCAGTTATAAGAGTCGAGGGACATGAAAGGGAAGCTGTGGTTGGGAAAGGAGTGAGACAGGGTTGTAGCCTCTCCCCGATGTTATTCAATCTGTATATTGAGCAAGCAGTAAAGGAAACAAAAGAAAAATTCGGAGTAGGTATTAAAATTCATGGAGACGAAGTAAAAACTTTGAGGTTCGCCGATGACATTGTAATTCTGTCAGAGACAGCAAAGGACTTGGAAGAGCAGTTGAACGGAATGGACAGTGTCTTGAAAGGAGGATATAAGATGAACATCAACAAAAGCAAAACGAGGATAATGGAATGTAGTCTAATTAAATCGGGTGACGCTGAGGGGATTAGATTAGGAAGTGAGACACTTAAAGTAGTAAAGGAGTTTTGCTATTTAGGGAGTAAAATAACTGATGATGGTCGAAGTAGAGAGGATATAAAATGTAGACTGGCAATGGCAAGGAAATCGTTTCTGAAGAAGAGAAATTTGTTAACATCGAGTATAGATTTAAGTGTCAGGAAGTCGTTTCTGAAAGTATTTGTATGGAGTGTAGCCATGTATGGAAGTGAAACATGGACGATAACCAGTTTGGACAAGAAGAGAATAGAAGCTTTTGAAATGTGGTGCTACAGAAGAATGCTGAAGATAAGGTGGGTAGATCACGTAACTAATGAGGAGGTATTGAATAGGATTGGGGAGAAGAGAAGTTTGTGGCACAACTTGACTAGAAGAAGGGATCGGTTGGTAGGACATGTTTTGAGGCATCAAGGGATCACAAATTTAGCATTGGAGGGCAGCGTGGAGGGTAAAAATCGTAGAGGGAGAGCAAGAGATCAATACACTAAGCAGATTCAGAAGGATGTAGGTTGCAGTAGGTACTGGGAGATGAAGAAGCTTGCACAGGATAGAGTAGCATGGAGAGCTGCATCAAACCAGTCTCAGGACTGAAGACTACAACAACAACAAGTTCGTCAGGAATCCATAATAACCAATTGTTGCTGTCAGGATGAGAGCGGCGAAACAGAATGTCATTGCGTACAGTGTAATGGTTTCTAATGGTAACATTATTCCTATCTTGCCAAAGGTGTTTAATCTCTTTCCACACGTTGTCTTTACTCTGCTCTTGTGCTATGTCTTGTAATGACGACGAAATGAAATTTTCAAATGCAACTTGTTGAATGTACATGACGCTGAAATTTGCTTTGCAGAAGTTGGTTGCGATGTCGTGCTGATTGTTGTTAAGAGAACGGGATAGTGCGTATGCTACAATATTTTGTGTTCCGGGAATGTGAACAATTGTAAAATTAAATTCCTGTAGATAAAGTTTCCATCTACTTAATCTGTCGTGTGTAAATTTAGCCGAAAGTAAAAACTGTATCGCTCTATGGTAAACGGTGGTATGTCTTCCATAAAGGAAATGCCGAAATCTCGTAAAAGCCCATACAACACATAATGTTTCAAGTTCAGTAACAGAATAATTGCGTTCAGCAGGTGACAGAATGCGACTCGCAAAGGCTATGTTTTTAATTACTGTACAACCATCTTCTTCAATTTCCTGAAAAATATGTACGCCTAAAGCGGTGTTAGAACTGTCGGTGGCAATGGAAAAATTTCTGGTAAGATCTGGGTGTGATAAAAGTGGTGCATTCAACAAAGCATGTTTCAAATAACATTCTCGTGAACAAGATTCTGCGTGTCAAAAGTATTGCTTGCGTTACTGGAACATGCAACCTGTACTGTATCTAGTCTAATTCCATCTGACGTGTTATTATTTTCGGGAGGATGCTGTGGCAGTTCCACTATTTGCACTGTTCTGTTACTTCTTCCTGACGTCTTACGTTCTGGATGATATCTACTGTCTGGTTCATTCATGATAATATGTTGTTGCGGATGATTTTGCTGCTGATAAGATCGACTGTTATTAAATGTACGCTGAAAATTGTGCTCATTACTTTTACATCTGTCGTGATAGTCATTTCTATACGGTGCATTGCAATATGAATTGAAATAGTGTGTTTTCTGTACGTACTGGTTCCCTTATTGCTGTGCATTACTATTTGTTGGGGCCGACGCTATACGCGTACGCGGCGAAACATTAAAGCCTGGTTGACCTTGTACATTACATTGTTGGTTAGGTATGCTAACCGCTTGGTTTTGTTGTTGTGGCGAAAAACGTCTATTGTAACCAAAATGCGTTCGATGTTGCTAATAATTTTGACGATTGCTGAAAATGCTATACATACTGATGATTACAATTTTATCTGTTATTAAAATTACGGCGGCAGTTGTCATTCCCGGAGTGTCTAAAGAGAACTGTCACTTTCGGTAAAATTTGTCATATCGGGTTTTCTTGACTCATTGTTAATCCTAGATAGAGCGATAGTTAAAGAGCTGTTTTGATAGAGATAAAGGATAGTAGAAGAGAAGGCAGCAGTGCAGAAAACTAAAGATGAAACAGCACTACTACGGCCGGGGCCCTGTGCACGCTACGGCACATATTCATTAAAGCGTAATGAATCCCCTGAGGTCTATTACGCGCTGCAAATAAACTTTAGTTTTTGCGTTACAGGCAATGCCGTTAAAAATTCAGAAGCAAATTGCTGTATCCATGCTAATTCTAGTTTCTGCATTACACGAAATGTTGGTAAAAATTCAAGAGCAAATTGTCGTATCCAGTTCAAAGCTAGTTTCTGCGTTACAGACCAAGCTGGTGAAAGTACAAAAATAAATCGACGTATCCAGTTCAAAGCGTATACCTGTGCTCTGTCATTTTTAAATTCCTTAGATTTACATACGGATAAAAATTGCTCGTAATCAACGTTATCGTCTCTGAACGTGTGAATATGTTCACGATTGCATATGAATCTGTTTGTCTGTGTCTTTTCGGATTTTAAGTCGCGTAGTCTCTGTAAATTGCTTAAGTTACACTGGCTGTATGAGTGTGACAAATGTTCGCAACGTGGCGTATGCTGTGACGTGTTAGTGAGTGAAACAATTTTCATTTCTGTCATTTTAAAACATTCGTCAATTTGGCTATTCTGTTGTTCACATTTCTTATCGACTTCCGTATCCACAGTGTGTGAAAGTTCTGGTGACTTTAAATTAAACTCGTCGCGTAACTGTGTTGCGTTTTTAGGACATTGTTCAGCGACTGCACTAATTTCATCTCTAACTGATTCTGTTGTAGCTGCATGTGTATTATTTAATTCTTGTGCAACAGATGTAATTTCTTCATTACTGTTCCTAGCATGAGCCTTACTTTCTTCACATGATTGTTCTTTCGTGTCATGCCGTTGCACGGTAACAGCTGTAATCTGTTCACTAACTTGTTTGTTCTGTTCGCTAAGGTTGTCTTGTTTTTCGTTCGTCAGTTTGAAACTTTCATTAAACTGTTTGCGTGATTCAGTAGGTTGTTTGGAATTTTCATTAATTAGTTGTTTGAGATTTTCATTAAGTTGTTTGAAATTGTTCTCTTCTCTTTCATTCTGTTGTTTGAAATTTTCATTAAGTAGTTGTTTAACATTTTCGCCAAATTGTACCAATAATGCCATAACTTGATCCAAGCTAAAATTAGCAACTCTATTCTCTGTATTTTGTGATGGTGTATCTGCAATTGCCACGATTTGTGTAACCATTTGGTTATTCTGTGATTCTTGAAAATGTTTGCCAATCGGATGTGCACTGTTAGTCACTACATCGGAATCTAATAAATCTGCCGTATTTTGATTACACTGTTCATTTTCGTTAGAAATAATTATCTGTTTACTACGTAAATTTTGCAAATCGGGTGTGTCAAACTGCGCAGCGTTCATTGTAACAGAACATCCCGCGTCATCAATTGTCGTCAAATTAACAGAGAACACAATTGAATTTATTTGTTCATCATTATGATCAAAATCGTTATTAATAATCCGCTCACACTGATTGTCTGTAAATAGAGGACTGTGATTAAGACACTGAGTGTCGCAAGTACTATCGGTCAAGTTATTTGAGTCGGCTATTTCACTCATTGTACATCGCGATGTACTGTTAACAGTTTTTCGCGGCATTTTTCACAAAACAAATTATTCACTAATGAAACAAACACAATGCAAAATGCAACAAACACAAATACAACAAAGAGCAACAAATTGCCGATGATCTGTGGAAGAAAGAGTGGCAAATTAGTAAATGCGTTGCGCAAGATGCAAACTACGTTTAAGTAATTAAGAGCAGATATATGATTACCTCTCAGAAGATTCACAAAGAAATACGATCCTGGCAGGGTCGCCAAGTGTAACCTCTCCACACGAAATTTTGTTAAATAAAAATGGAAATGGAGCCAAGCGTAACCTCCCCACAAAAATTAAGGAAAGAAAATTGACCATAAACCAACAACAACATTAATTAAATAATGAACCATGAACGAAATGTAACCTCCTAACAGAAATAATAATATCTGGTAAATTTTATAAGGACAACAGCGCTGACCTTCAACCCTGTATTCTGAATAACAAAAGCAAGAATTCTTACCTCAATAAAAACTGCAACTATTTCTGCTCTTATTTATCGACACAGCTTCGTGCAATGCTGGCGTATATTTTTTTTGATTCTTGGAAGCAATGATAATGCATTGGAAAAATTCTTTAAATTGAAATGAATGCTTTTTCTTCAAAAGAGTTACCTTATATTATAAAAATTATTATTGGGGCATTTTTTGAACAAATTAGATTACAATTAACATACATTATTAAATATGCACAATGCTGCTTCTTTACCTTCTACAACAATACTCATCGTCCAGAATCCTGACCAGAGTCGCGAGCAGAGCACACAGCCGACGCATGCTGACACCCGCAGACTACTACCGTCCACTCGCTACTAAAGCTGACCGACTACTACTGTATCCGACTGACTACTACTGCAGACTCGCGCAGACAAGCGCAGACTCGCGACAAGCAACAACTAACAATAAACTACTCTCTGGTCAGAGATTCTGTCATGCCTCGCCCATCGCCGGCGAAGCATACACCTTACAGCATTTCTATAAAAGAAAAACTTGTTAACATCGAATTACACCAAAAAAAAAAAAAAAAACACGCATCGCCATTGAATTATCCGAATGGGATATTCAGAAAAATTGTATGTTTTATTTAAGAGAAATAGCTTCTCAAATTGAGCAAGTCAATATCGCGACGGTCCTCATCTGGTCTTTATGCAAGCAGTTATTCGACTTGGCAATGATTGACAGAGTTGCTGAATGTCTTCTTGAGGGATATCGTGTCAAATTCTGTCCGATTGGCACGTTATATCGTCAAAATCCCGAGCTGGTTGGAGGGCCCTGTCTATAATGCTCAAAAAATTCTCAGTTTGGTAGAGATCCGGATACTTACTGGCCAAGGTAGGGCTTGGCAAGCACGAAGATAGGCAGGAGAAACTCTTGCCGTATGCGGCAGAATGGCTTGCCGTCAAAGGCAATAAAACGAGGCGTAAAATATCGTCGACGAAATGCTGTGCTGTAAGAGTGCACAGGATGACAACCAAAGGGGTCCTGCTATGAAATAAAATGGCACCGTAGAGCATCACTCCCAGATGTCGAGCCGTATGGCGGGCGACAGTCGGATTCGTACACCACCGCTGTCCGGGACGTCTCGAGACATGTCTTCATCCTGGAATCCCACTGACTGTAGTATAATTGTCTTCAGTGATGAATCCCGCTTCGAAACGAATCCCGAAAACCAGAGAAGACGTGTCTGGAGACGCCCCAGACAGCAATGAGAGACCAAGCCGAATGTTGACCACCATAGCATTCTTCTCATAGCAGAAACCTTTTGGTTGTTTTTTCAGCGGTACAACACATCGGTACGTCGAAGATATTCTACGAGCCGTTTTGTTACCCTTCAAGGCAAGCCATCCAGAGCGTACATTTCAGCAAGACAATGCCCACGTTCTAACGGAGAGAATTTCTACTGCTTGTCTTCGTGCTTGCCAAGCCTTACCTTTGCCAGTAAGAACTCCGGATCGCTCCTCAAGTGAGAAAGTTTGGAACATTGTGGGCAGGGTCTTCCAACCAGCTCGGAATTTTGACTATGTAGTCCGCCAATTGGACAGAATACGTCACGATATCCCTCAGTAGGACATCCAACATCTCCGTCAATCAGTGCCAAGCCGAATAACTGTTTTCTTAAGGGCCAGAGGCAGACCAACGTGTTATTGACTTGCTCAATTTGTGAAGCTTTTTCTCTTGAATAAATCATCCAGTTTTTCATCTGTACATGAATATTACGTCTACCGATTTCCGTACCAATCCAGTAATTTATTAGTGGGGTGTCGGTTTCTTTTCAGTCTTAGAGTGTAGATTTAAATGCTAGGAAGTATTTTCTGAATTGTTTGTCTCGAATAAATCCTTGTAAGGAAGTGAAACCTGGACATTAAATAATTCAGACAAGAAAAAAGTGCGAGAGTTTGAAATATGGCCCCGAGAAATGGTAGATCAGATAGTAACGACGAGGTACTACAGAAAATTAAGGGAAAAGCTGTTTACGGCACAAATTGAAAAAAAATAAGGGATCAGTCGATAGGAAACATCCTTAGTCAACTTGAAATCATCAATACGATAACATAGAGAAGTGTGAGGTGTGAAAATTGTAGAGAGAGACAAAGGCTTCAATATACTGAGCATTTCAGTAGCATGTAGGTGGCAATAGTTATGCAAAGATGAAGAGAACCGGATAACTGTATCGAACGAGTCTTCAGACACAATACCACAACAAGAATTCTTGGCCATGTTCTAAGTGCGTATAAAATAAATTTCCTTGAGAGGGTAAGGCTTCTTTCTTCAAATCAGTAAGAATTGAGAAAGTATCGCTTGTCCTTTTGTCACATGATATCCTGGGAACCATGGATGAAAGGAACTCTTGAAATTACACATTAATTTTTGAAAACAATTCAGCACAGAATGTCAGCAGTTCTGATAAAATATTTTAAAAGTGAGTTAGAAACAGTCTTGACGGTAATAAAATATTTATTCGCAATGGCAACCGGTTTCAGCCAAAATGTGAACCATCGACAAGACCGTAGATCATCATGATAGCAGTTGTTGTCCGTGAACGGAGCAGGTATCGGGGATCCACGAATGTCAACTGCTCTTCCTCAGCAGTTGGCATTAGTGGATCCCGGTACCTGCTCCGTTTTCAGCCCCCACCTGACATCATGGTGTAATACGGTCTGAAGATAGTCACATTTTGACTGAAACCGGTTACCATTTTACTGCGGTCAAAACAATTTTTAATTCAGTTTTAAAATCGTTTGACACGGCACCAAACTACCCACTGTTAACGAAGATGAGAGCACACGGGAAAGGTTCCCAGATATGTGAGTGGCTTGAAGACTTTGTGAGTACTAGAATCCAATACTTTCTCCTCGACGGCAAGTGTTGCTCAGAGACAACGGTACTGTCAGGAGTGGCCCAGGTAATTGTGACAGGACCACTCTAGACAGTAATGTGCGCGGAAGTGTCGTCGTTGGGTGTCTATAGAAGTGTCGCGATGACTTAGACTGAATTTCTATGTGATATTTTGAGTGGCAGCTTGCTCAAAATGTAGAAAAAAGTATGCTAAGGAGATGAGTACGAAAATCAGTCCAATAGTGTTCGAATACAGTATTAGTGGCTTGTTGGTTGACACAGTCGCCTTGATTAAATATCTAGGCGATAATCTTGCTATTCGAAATAAAATAGAACGAGCACATAGGGATGGTAGTAGGGAAGGCGAATGGTTGACTTCGATTTATTGGGAGAGTTTTAAGATAGCAAACCTCATCTATACAGAAGACCACTTACGTAACACTACCGTGACACATTGTTGGATAGTGTTTCAGTATTTGCGATCCCCACCAGCTCCTGTTGAACTGAAGAAGTGTGGTGCTAAGTTTTGTTATCTCTAGCTTTGGTTTGCTCGCAAATATTAAGGACGTGTTTCATGAAATCAAATGGGAATCTCTGGAGGAAACGTGATGCTGTTTTAGCGATACATATTGAGAAAATTTAGAGAACGGGCATTTGCGGCTAATTGTACTACGATTCTATAGTGGCCAAAGTACGTTTCGCGTAAGGATCTCCATCTACATGGATACTCTGCAAATCACATTTAAGTGCCTGGCAGAGGGTTTATCGAACCACCTTCACAATTCTCTATTATTCCAATCTCGTATAGCGTGAGGAAAGAATTAATACCTATATCTTTTCGTACGAGTTATGATTTCTCTTATTTTATCGTGGTGATCGATCTTTCCTATGTTTCTCTGCCTCGTGATGACTGGGTGTTGTGTGATGTCCTTAGGTTAGTTAGGTTTAAGTAGTTCTAAGTTCTAGGGGACTGATGACCATAGATGTTAAGCCCCATAGTGCTCAGAGCCATTTTTGATCTTCCCTATGTAGGTCGGTGTCAACAAAATATTTTCGCATTCGGAGAAAGTTGGTGATTGGAATTTCGTGAGAAGATTCCGCCGCAACGAAAAACGCCTTTCTTCTAATGGTTTCCAGCCCAAATCCTGTATCATTTCTGTGACACTCTCTCCCACATTTCGCGATAATACAAAACGTGCTGCCTTTCCTTTGAACTTATTCGATGTAGTACGTCAGTCCTATCTGGTAAGGATTCCACACCGCGCAGCAGTATTCTAAAAGAGGACGGACAAGCGTAGTGTAGGCAGTCTCCTTAGTGGGTCTGTTATATTTTCTAAGTGTCCTGCCAATAAAACGCAGTCTGTTTAGCCTCCCCTACAACATTTTCTGTGTGTTCCTTCCAATTTAAGTTGTTCGTAAATGTAACACCTAGGTATTTAGTTGAATTTACGGCTTTCAGATTAGACTGATTAATCGTGTAACCCTAGTTTAACGAGTTCCTTTTAGCACTCATGTGGATGACCTCACACTTTTCGTTATTTACGGTCAACTGCCACTTTTCGCACCATTCCGATATTTCTTCTAAATTGTTTTGCAGTTTGTTTTGATCTTCTGATGACTTTATTAGTCGATAAACGACAGCGTCATCTGCAAACAACCGAAGACGGCTGCTCAGATTGTCTCCCAAATTGTTTATATAGATAAGGAACAGCAAAGGGCCTATAGCATTACCTTGGGGAACGCCAAAAATCACTTCTGTTGTACTCGATGACTTCCCGTCAGTTACTACGAACTGTGACCTCTCTGACAGGAAATAACAAATCCAGTCACATAACTGGGAACGATATTCCATAAGCACGCAATTTCACTACGAGCCACTTGTGTGGTACAGTGTAATCGCGAGGACAAGAGAAATTACAGTTAATACGGATATAGATAGCTGTTCTTCCCTCGCTTTATTTTCGCGTGGAAAGGAAAGAGAATGACTAGAGGCAGTAGAAAGATCCTACCGCCATGCTCCATACGGTGTCTTGAGGACTGTACATAAACATGTAGATATAGAAGAGCAACAATTCCAGCAAAGTGACCCCCCCCCCCTCCTTCAATGGTAAAAATCATACGACTGCAAATGTAATAATCATGGAGGTAGAGGCCTGTGGGGCGAGAGCTACTAATTAAGAGGAGCAACGGATACATCGCCCAGCACCTCGTCGTCTCGTCGTCTGCGTAACGTTGCAGTATGAATAAAGAGCGCCTGAAAAACAATGGGGTCGGCCGGTGTGGCCGAGCGGTTCTAGGCGCTTCAGTCTGGAACCGCGCGGTCGCTACGGTCGCAGATTCGAATCCTGCCTCGGGCATGGCTGTGTGTGTGATGTCCTTATGTTAATTAGGTTTAAGTAGTTCTAAGTTCTAGGGGACTCATGACCTCAGAAGTTAAGTCGCATTGCCGGTCGCGGTGGTCTAGCGGTTCTAGGCGCACAGTCCGGAACCGCGCGACTGATACGGTCGCAGGTTCGAATCCTGCCTCGGGCATGGATGTGTGTGATGTCCTTAGGTTAGTTAGGTTTAAGTAGTTCTAAGTTCTAGGGGACTGATGACCACAGATGTTAAGTCCCATAGTGCTCAGAACCATTTGAACCATCTAAGTCCCATAGTGCTCAGAGCCGTTTTTTGAAAAACAGTGGTGTTACGAATCGACAGCAGCGCCCTTCTGTTCGTACTCAACGCGAAAGTGGCGTACATCTGTCTGCAGCGTAGTGCAAAGACAAATGTGGGAAGCCGGTCGCAGCTGGGAGGCGCCAGCGAGGAGCGCCCCGGAGCACGTCGGCGTGATGGAGCGGCAACGTCTCATTTCGACGGCGAGCGCATTAGCCGCGAGCACCGGGTTTTTGCGGCGGCCGCCACGGCGGTGGCGGAATCCATAAATTAGAATCACCGCATTTGCTGTTTGCTTTACCCGTCAATACGATCGGTCTCGTAATTAATAGAAACTTCGGACGCGTCAGGAGCGAGCGCAAAAAAAGAGAGTCTGGAAACGGCGTGAAAAGGGGGTGGGGTGGAGGGCGAGTTTCACAGGTTAATGGCTCAGCACTATTTCATTAGCGGGAACTGACGGTTCGAAATTGCCTTCGTGCCAACTAAATGTTTCACTGCACACGTACTTTTATTTTGTGTCTGTCCAGCGCCCCGTTCGGACCTCGCTCGGGTTTTACGTTGCGGGGAGTTTTTAAACGCGCCGCAGAACAAATCTCTGCGTTGGTAATTGAGCGCACAGTACGCCTCGGCCCGGCATTGGGCGGCTGGACTGGCGGGTCGTGCAGCAGACAGCGGACAGCCGGCAGCAGGAAGCGGCTCCTTTGCCGTCACTTGTGTGGCCGCGTGCGGAGCGACCCTTCCAACTGTGTGTGTGAGAGAGAGAGAGAGAGGGAGAGAGAGAGAGAGAGAGAGAGAGAGAGAGAGAGAGAGAGTGAGAGAGATTGCACGACCTGCTTCTTCTTTCCTGCCAGTTTCCACGGTTTCCGATCGTTTCTCAGATTTCGGCTGAGTATTCGAGGAAGTAGGTTTATCCATTCTTGGTAACGGACGGACCGTCAGAGAGTCATTCATGTAAATTTCTTTCAGTCTTACGAAGTCAAGCCATATGCTCCAAGGAATAAGAGTCGGAGGAAGTGTAAGGACTAAACAACAAACGAGGGACGTTCATTAAGTAATGCAAAACATTTTTTTCCTGACAGCAGCTTGATTTTATTCGGAATTCCAGTATACCTTGTTATTCCCCGCTCTTTTGGCTACAAAGCTCTGTTTTTCAACGTAGTCTGTGTTCAATGCGACGGCATTACGCTTACCCTACTGGGCGAGCCTGTATGCCCGCATGGTACAACTCTGCTGGTCGAAGTCGGAGCCAAAGTCTTGCTGCGTCAGTAACCACCACATCATCCAGATATTGCTTCCTGCGAAGTGCATCCCTCAATGGGTCAAATAGTTGGAAGTCGGATGGTGCGAGATCCGGACTGCAGGGTGGATGAGGAAGAACGGTCCAATGAAGTTTTCTGACCTTCTCTCGCCTATGACGACGTTCGACAAAAAATTTGTCGTAATCAGTCTCGTATCGAGAGCGGAATTCCGCACGGATGGTTCTTCGTTGCTCCTATTGTCTTCTGTTAGGTAGCGAGGAACCCAGCACATTCCCTTGAGTGCCCCAGTTGGTGGACGAGTGTGTCACCACTATCAATAGAGACGCCCACTTGGGCAGCGAGGTGTTTGATTGTGGTCCGTCGATCACCTCGAATGAGAGTGTCCGTACGTACGAACATTGCAGGAGTCACAGCTGCGTGCGGCCGTCCCGCACGCGACTGAACAGGTTTGTGTGACCTTGTTACGATGATGACAGACGCCTCGTCCAATGACTCACCGTGCTTTTGTTCACTGCCAGATCTCCATAGACATGTTGCAAGCCTCTATGAATATCTACGATGCTCTGGCTTGCCGACAAAAGAAATTCAATGACAGCTCTATGGTTGCAACGCACCTCCGTTACAGACGCCATTTTCAAGGCTACGATAGTGCCGCCACCTACTGGAACTTCGTGAAACTATATGGGCTGAAGTCGGACTATTACACTCTGTCCTACAAGGAATTCCGATTTTTGAACCGAAATTGTCCTAGAAAAAAGTGGGTTGTATTACTTGTTGAATGCCCATCGTACGTCTTAGAATGTGAACTCAAACCGAATGTGGTTTCAACTCTACACAGATTTGCTACACAAGTACCTGGAGAAAGTGGTAGACTCTTGTCTTCATGCTACCCTTCATCTAACTTACCCAGCCAGTTATTACGAACCAAAATTTTAACGTGTGCTCCAAACCACCATGTATCTTGGCCGTTTTCACGAACGTAAATCACTTCTAAAACTGGGAACAGTGGTAAGTGATCCGAGAACAATTTTTCCCTGAGTGAAGTCATACTTTTTTGCCTTGTCATCGATGTTGTAGAATCATCACCAAACATCTAAAAAATTACGAATCTATTCAGCCCATGAGGTTACTCGTCGTTACAGAGAGTTCAGTACAAGGAAAGCTGTGTTCAAAGAAGTGTCAGCCGGAAGTTGATGAAAACTGCACTACAAGAAAAATGCTATCTCTGAAAAGACAAGAAGCAAACCTAGAAAGAAAAGAGTTAAATCCTTATCGCTTTGCTTTTCCCATGAAATAAAGCGTTACATCAAGAGATATTCGACAGTAAGCGTTCTTGTCCACCCTACCTTCTTCATGGGTCTTAGTTCAAAGACACCTGCGCCACATTCCACAAGAGTACAACAAAAAATAATTTTGGCCAGCTGTACATGAAAGTGACACAGAATAAGAACAAAGGAAACATTTAACGTATTTGATAACAGGACTGTGTTGTCTTATTTATTAATTTTTGTGATTTGAAACACAAATTATAGTTCTTAATAATATTCTATATGCCTCTGAAATATCATGAAATGAAATTCAATAAAAAAACTAAAATTCGGTTGATTCTGACCTTACTTATCTGATTTAGGTCGTATTTTTTAAAAAAAGGGAGAAAGCAAATAAAGTTTTTAGGTCAATAAAAGATAACGTAATTAGTTATGATAACTATCTCTCGATATAATCTCAAAGTCTATTGATTTGATTAGTCGTGTTGGTGGGGGTTATCGTGTTATCCTTTTTTTAACCTCCAAATTTCACTCTGAGAAAAATGATGCACAGGCTGTGGCACCAGGCAGGTACTCGGGAATTAATAGGTGTTCGGGTGGCCACAATGGCTTATTGAATATGGTTATCCGTAGCAAAGCATGCTTCAAATCTCACGTAAAATCATTTCTACTGGACTACTCTTTCTATTCCATGGACGAATTCCAACTTCCAAACTGGTACCCTGTAATCATGTATACATATCCAGTGAACCCATTTGTTCCACATCACTGGATAAAAGAATCGTTTAAATTATATATGGAACATCTACCTAACTAACGTGATATCAGATCCTTTTCTTACAATATCGGTGTCGTTGGGACGCCTTTTCTTAGAATTTTTTTAATTTATTGTGCTAGATTGCAGTCTGTCCTGAGATGGGCGCGATAACCTTGTAGTTAGGAAATTGTAATGGCCGTGACTTTAAAAGAGAAATAATCTCGACAGCTTCGGACAATCGTAGCTGTTAGAAATTTTCTATTCTTAGAAAAATCTTAGATTCCTCCCTTACCCCTCCCTCAGGAGACATACTTCGCTGGTCGTGCGGTAGCGTTCTCACTTCCCACGCCCGGGTTCCCGGGTTCGATTCCCGGCGGGTCAGGGATTTTCTGTGCCTCGTGATGGTTGGGTGTTGTGTGATGTCCTTAGGTTAGTTAGGTTTAAGTAGTTCTAGGGGACTGATGACCATAGATGTTAAGTCCCATAGTGCTCAGAGCCATTTGAACCATTTTGAACATACTTCGCTGCAACCATGAGCTACATACGTGGGATGAAACTTTCGTTGGGCATTATCTATATATCGTTTTTCACTGTCCCTATTAAGTCATCCTGATGCTATTTCAATTTAGATGGCTTTAGGAATAGTAAGGAGAGAATCGCAGAGGCTTAGTTGACGCAATTCAATACCAAGAAATTAGATTTGATCCAGAATAACATTCAGTGTAATGTGATCGAGTACTAGGACCATTGTATTAAATGATAGAGCAACAGTACTGCAAAGCTGAAACAAATTATACGTTCATCTCAAGAGAGCATGTGCTTGACGTGGAAGCAAAGAGCAATGTGCTATTTTACAGTACATTTTCAGTATTATTCCAATAAATATGACTGTGGCATCTGCCTACCAATGTCTTGACTTGCGTGGTCGTGTCATCTTTAATAGCTCCAGAGAGAAACTACTAGGTACTCACATGTTGTGACCTGTTAGAGTGACTGATCACTGATTGTGTTTTCAAACGATATCAGAACACATCATCTATTTACAATCACTACGAATAGTGGGGCCCGAGGACTGACAAGGCAACAATTCGGGAATCGAATTTTTGTAAATATAGATATGAGCGGTGTGTCTTACGTCTGTAATTCTACAAGCGCGAAGGATTTTTGATGATAAAGTTTCAATGCGGATACACAACCGACGTCCGAACTCCTACGGGAACCACAAATCAGCGAGTAGGGGTTAATGGGAGGGGACCGTCCCGGTGCGGCATGCGGAAAGTTGGGAATTTGGATCTGAACGGAAAGGGTGTCCAGATGGCCGAGGCGTCAACTGTTCTGTTTTGGAGAAGCGGAGCATCCAGGTTCAAGCACCGCTCCAGCATAAATTTTCCCGGCGAATAAAACTGTGCAATCATTTCGATTCATTTCAGCTCTTTCCGTTACATTACGGTTGGATGTCATTATTTCCTTCCTATCTCTTTCTCATCCCGTTTTCTATCCTTTCCGTTCACCCCAATTATTATGAATATTTGTAATTTTCTGTAGTCAGATGTCCATTTCCCAAAGCTATTAGATGCAACTCTCAAAAGGTCTTAAGAAGATGACCTTTGAATTATTCCGCAAGACTATAATTCACTGAAATTAAGGTGATTTTTACGACAGATCGCGAGGCTTACTCAGTAGCGCTGGAGAATGATAATTGTGAAATCAGTGCATCGATTGTTCGAATCTTGTTATAGCAGTTTTCGTTTTATTTTATTTCGTTCAACTCGAACACATACAATCTTCAACTTTTTTCTTTTGAATCTTCAGTCTTCTGACTGATTTGGTGCAGCCACCACAAATTCCTCTCCTGTGCCAACCTTTTCATCTTATAATAACACGTGCCACTTACGTCCTCAGTTATTTGGTCGATGTATGCCAGTCTCTGTCTTTCTCTTCAGTTTTTACCCTATACTGCTCCCTCTAGTAGCAGGCAGTTATTCCCCGATGCCTTGATAGATGTTCTGTCATCCTCTATATTCTTCTTGTCAGTGTTGTCGTATATTCGTTTCCTCGTCGATTCTGCGGAGAACCTTCTCATTCCTCACCTTACCTGTTCACCTAATTCTCTTCTGTTCCAGTTTTCCCAGAGTTCATGTTCCACTGTCATACAATGCCGTGCTCCAAATGCACCTTTTCAGACATTTATTCCTCAAATTAAGGCCTACATTTGATACCATTGGACTTCTCTTGGCCATAAATCCTCTCTTTACCAGTGCCAGTCTGCTTTTTAAATCTTTTCTTCGTCTGTAATGGTAAATTTGTTTGCAAGGTAACAGAATTCCTTAACTTCGAGTACTTCGCGATCTCCAATTTTGATGTCAACTTTCTCGCTACTCTTATTTCTGCTACATCTCATTACCTTTGTCTGTTTCCGATTTATTCTCAGTCCATTCTCTGCACTCATTACACTGTTCATTCCATTCAGCAGATCATCTAATTCTTCTTCACATCACTGAGGACAGCAACATCAACAGCGAGTCTTATTATTGATATCCATTCATTGTAAATATTAATCCCTCTCTTCAGTCTTTCTCTTATCTTCGTCATTGATCATTCGATGCATGTATTGGACAGTAGGGGCAAAAGAATTCATCCCTGCCTTTAATTCGAGCGCTTGGTTCTTGGTATTCTAGTCCTATTGTTCCCTCTTGCTTCTCGTGCAGGTTATACACGAGCCGTCTTTCCACATTGCTTACAGTTATGTTCCTCAAATTTAGAGCATCTTGTAACCGCAATGTCAGAAGTGCCTCTCTGGTGCCTTTAGCTTTCCTAAAGTCAAACTGATCATCAACTAACAGCTCCTCAATTTCCTTTCCCATTTTTCTGTATGTTATTCTTGTAAGAAGCTTGGAGGTACGAGTATGAGCTGTTAAGTTGATAGTGCGATAATTCTCACATTTTTCGGCTCTTGTTATGTTACGAACTGTGTCTATGATGGTTTTCCGAAAGTCTTACGATATATCACCAGTCTCATACATTTTACACACAGACATGAGAAGCTTTTTTGTTGCCATACCCCCCAATGGTTTTAGAAATTCTAATGGAATGTTTAGTGTATCTGTACCTTCTGCCTTATTTGATCTTAAGTGGTCCAAAGCTGTCTTAAACGTTCTGTTTCAGGTCCCAATTTAGTAGCTGTCCTTTTATAATAAACTCAGAGGAGAAATTCCAGCAGAGAAAACCTTGCCGTGAGGCCAGTTGCAACGTCTCAGTCGATGGGAAGCGGCCAGGGATTCTTCAGATGCAGCTGCCACTACAAATATCAGGCTCTGAGATGCTTTTGGAAAAAAGAAAAAGTGTTGTGCTACTCTAAGTGGCTTGTGCAATAAATGAATTTGATATAATATGACTATGTGTTCAAACTGGAGCTCAAAAAATGCTACTTTCGAAATAGGACTGCTCTGTTATTGCAACCACGGTTCACATTCCTTAACTCTTGGCAATGATGGTATAGCTTCACTAGCGATGGTACTCTGTCTCCTAGTCAACGTTTATTGTTTGCCAAACTGGAATCAATAATCCACTTCCACTAAAGCGGTCAGTGAAGATGTATCATCACCAGTTGTGGTATATCTTCCCTGAGACCAACAAATTTTCTATAACGGATATATCGTGAACAATAGCAGTCCTATCACTGTACTCTGAAGTACACCAGACACCGCCTTTGCTTATAACTACGCATTCGCATTAAAAGCTACATGACATTAAGTATGCATGTATTTTGTTTCCCATGTGACGACATGGAACCGTGTTGAATGATTTCTAGAAATAAATAAAGTGATTTCTGTTGTGTGACAAGTACGCGGACGATTACTTGTTTACTGGCGCATTATACTTGGCCTCAGAAGTCTCCACACATGTTTGTCGGCTCATAATCGTCTTATGTATAAGCTCGCTGTATATTGGACCAATTTTATTCTGGTAGAGTGTACAGAACGAGTTTCGTTTTAGTTGAAAGTGAACAGGGACTCGTGATTAACTGTAGATTACTAAACCTCTTAAAATTTACGCCAGCGGTAAGGTATAAAACATGATATTTCGTACTTAATTTGGTATGTAACATTCCACTGGAGATCTAGTAATGGTGATTAACTAATGCGTAACCCATGAATTGCGAGTTGCTTTGAATAAAATGTGGAGTAGGAAACCTTACAATGTAACATTTCGACCCCCCCCCCCCCCCCCCCCCCCCCGCTTAGTGTTCTAGAGTCAAGCAGGGTGCTTAGGGGATTTGTCGTTTCCTCAGGAGCTACGAGTATTAGGTAACACAAACAGCATACCCATGGGCGTCACCACTGATTGTGGTGAGGGGGGCGGGGGATCCTTCCAGCTCCCCCTCACCAACCATTTTTGATAGGCAGTTTCAATTTTTTGAGTCTTTGTTGACAAAAATGACACTGTTGAGTGACATACCCAAGCTTAACTCATTACACATATTAAGAGCTCTTGTATGATGAGAATTAATGGTTTGCAAGATTTACTAACGTGCAAGTATATCGTGTGCGTAATAGGGTATTTATGTACGTTTCCGATGAAAATCAAGCAGAATTTAATTCGAAAAATTATTCGATTTGAAGTCATTTCCATGGTTGTTTAAGACACAATAGATGATGATCATACACACAGTGTCGATAAATTTAAATTGTAATGTTCTGTAACTTTTTTGTACTCGGTAATTGCAAAATGTGCTTTAACCCTGGTTTAAATTGGCACGCTGTTAGAAATTTTAAGTGACATTGAAATACATGGTCTGAGACAAACAAAATGCTCAAAAAAGTGGTTTTAGGTTCTAATTCTACTAACGTTTTTCAAGGGGATCTCCTGTTTAGATCCCATTGAGTCCCATACCCTATCTACTGAGTCGTCACGGCCGCCCCCCCCTCCCCCCCCTGCCCCAATATCTTAGTGCTGGTAACGCCCGTGGTCAACCAAATGGTTTATGATGAAGTCCACGGAAGAGGGAACGCTCTATAAGCACGTTCGGAACGATGAAGGATTCAGAGCAACGTACCCTGCAGTAATGAAACTCATTGCAAGGACTTGCCCCAGACAAGGAAGTCGCGACACCGCGCAAGCAAATGTCCAGCCGGCGGTCTGATGCGCCATTACTAACATCCGGTCCCTCGGAGGCCGTAACGATTTTCTGTACCAGTTTATTGTGCTGCATAATGAGCGGTGAGTCACGAGCAGAACATCACGTTCCGCTTCTGTGTCAAGGCCGCGTCCAGTTTCCCAAGCGGTCCCGTCGGGGCGCGCTATAAACTATTCTGGTCAGCGCCTTAATGACGGCCCGCGGCGTGAGTCGCCGGCTGCAGCCTCAGAGGCAGACTTTCGCACAAACGCTCTCTTCCCTCACTGGCCTATCGCCTTATCGCTCTGGAGTTTGCTTTCTGGGCCGCAGTGCATAAGATCAATCGTACAACTGCGGTGGATGCACATCACGTCGCAAATTAACTCAGTTGCATTATTCCAACATTTAAGTATAGTTAGAGGTCATATTCTTCAGTAATATATGCTGCTTGACTGTTGCTAGGGAACAGAGGCATTGTTGTTCAGGAATAGTCACAGGCTGTGATGGATGACATGACGGACAGATACATACGGAATAGAGGTGGAGTGGTATATTTATAACGAAAATAATATAGTTATTACCATTTCGGAAAGCAGGATAACATATAACAGTAACGTTAATATTTGACACAGGTCAGACTTCTAATATGAAGGTCGATATCGGACCCTCAATAAGGAATATGCCTTCTTCCGGTACTAATATACATTTCGCACCTGTTCTTCATGATGGCTACTTCGAGGGATATTATCCCACTCCTCTGTCAGGGCGGTTTTCAGTCCCTGCACGGTTCGGGGAGGGGGTGTTTGTTGAGAAACACGTCTGCCAATGGCATCCCAAGCATGCTGTATAGGGTTTAGGTCTGGGGAGTACTCAAGCCTTTCCATACATTCAGTATTTTCACTTACCAGTTTGTCGGTTGGCGATCCTGTGTGGGCGGACATTGACATCTGTAAACAGAAAGTTGGGACTAACCACAATCCTAACAGACGGACATGATCCAGAATAATCTCCCCGCAGTACTGGCGTCTGTAATAGTACGTCGAGTAAAGATATAAAGAGGTATGTGACCACTGCGCCTGCCCACACCGTAATGCCTAGGCCGTAGGGAGTGCGTTTATAAATATTGGTTCAAATGGCTCTGAGCACTATGGGACTTAACGTCTGAGGTCATCAGACCCCTACAACTTAGAACTACTTAAACCTAACTAACCTAAGGACATCACACACATCCATGCCCGAGGCAGGATTCGAACCTGCAAGCGTAGAGGTCTCTCGTTTCCAGACTGTAGCACCTAGAACCGCTCGGCAACTCTGGCCGGCCTGTCGGATGCATACAGAGCTTCGCTGTAATTGAAACGTCTCATCTCCAAATTTCGTTTTATTATCACTGTTCCAACGTTCCTTAGTAATTTTAGGTTGTTGCATAGCGGTAGGCAATTGTTCCCCGGCAAGTACCAGTTGTTCCTCAGCAGTCGTCAAGCAGTGTAAATTGCACGCCTTCTGGATGAGAAACTTTCTACCACTAACAGAAGTAAAGCAAAACCCAGGAACTAACTAACATTCATGAAGGCGCTCCAGTATTCTGATTACATTATAAACGACCACAGGAAGTTCTCCAGACCATTTTAAAGCCATCATCGATGCTTATCACACTCTGAAACTTCTGCTTAATGTTGGGAAGAGTCGAACTTAATACTGATGAGTCGTGCTTAAGATAGGTAAATAAATTAGTGAAATCAATGTGAAGTGAAGTAGAAATTAGAAAATAAATGAAAAACTTTGTTTAGTTTAGAAGAGTTACTCAGTGACAAACAGCGGGCAGAGCAGCAGTGGCAACGACCGGCGCTTGCACGTCAGTTCGTTCAGGAGAAGCCATCGCCCTCCCCACATAAGCGAAAGCTGTCGATTCAGCCGTCAGGGCATCGCCCGACCGTCTCACGTGTTTCTCAATTGTCACATGTGATCAAAGGCCCTTGCCTGCATTCCAAGAGCCAATGACCGACGTTAATAAGATTCTTCGAGAAGCTTTTCAACGTGACAGAAGAGGCAATGACCATGAAGTCGTTCACCTCCAGTGAACTGAAGTAAATAAATATGCGAGACGCAGTGGGCCCGACAGTAGTTTTCAGTTCAGTTTCAGTTCGAGTTCAGTTCCAGTACAGTTCAGTCGGTGCTGAAGACCGTCATGCAGGAAGAGACTACATCGTACACAGAAGCACCAAGTCCGCTGCTGTAATGGAATAGCAAGCAGCAGCCTCGCCAGCAGAAGACGGAAGTTAGAAGGTATTTGAAGACTGATTTTTGTGTACCTGGGTGACTCGTGAGCACGGGAAGGAGACGGCCTTACATCAGCAGTCACCTGGGAGCTGGTGATGAAGATCTGACAGCTGAAGACTGGCAAGCTGGAGTCCGTTGTTCGAGTCCGGGACGCTGGCCTTCCCCCACCACGCCGCTCCGCTGGCCGACGCGAAACACTGACACACGCGGTCGCATAGAGAAGAGAAATATGGGGAACATCCAAGGTATCACCATCCGATTCACGACTTCATTCTCAATAATTAAACGGGCTGCCTCACGATGCGAGTCTCCAGTCAACTGGGCGAAACAGAGACACGAGATACACACCGCCAGGCATAATCAAACGCCGCCGCTCATGCAGTAGAAGGCTTCGCAAACGACACAGCTGCTGCTCTCCCAGCCAGAACAATCCAGTAAGGAAACCACTGTAAAAATCTTTCAATAAAAGTTATCTTATGTAAAAACGCTGTTTCATTCTACCTCATACCCGAGCCAAGGAAGAACCCACCCTGCCCACATGTTGTTAAGAGAGAAAAAGTAATTTATTTAGTGTTTTTCACCCTGACATAATGCTGTAGAATCAAATGCCCTTTGCAGTAATGCTCATCCTGACAACTGAGTAGCATCAAAAGAGGCTACCCAGTTACAATACCGAGCAGCATTACGTTCAGATAGCTGATGGCTTTGCAAACCAGATTTCTACTGAGCGAATGTCTTGTGCTGCAGATTGTAAGTACTATTTGCGAGATTTCGTGATAAAACTTGAAAATTCCATCGAAGGTGGCCGAGTAACTGAGAAACATCTGCACACTACTTGGTACAGCAAATACAAGAAAATTAATGTTTTGAAGGAGGCCAGTACTGATATCGTCATCGAACGAGGGCAGTCATAAGGTTTCAGTAATAATCTCGAAACAATGACGGTGTGTAATTATTTGTTTGTTTGTTTGTTTACAGGTGCATGTCTGCTGTCCTGGTACACACTGAAATACTGCGCCGCAATACCGTAGCATGCCGTTTGGGGACCAAAACAAAAGGGCACAACCAACCGATAAATGAGAGATTCGAATGGTAATTCGCTTTCGGCTGCAGCTGTGTTTGACAAGTTCAGACGCTAAATGTGTCATCTGGATTGACCTGATACTACCACCACTACGAGATAGTCTTCTTTTCGACAACAGTAGCAGCAAAATTTAAAAAAAGGAACGGTAGAAATAGTGCAATTGTAATTAATACTTTTAAATTTTTTGTTGCATCTATCTTACAAAGATTCATTTACTGCCGTTGGGTGAAATAAATAGATTTACGACTGACTCTGTATACATTATTCATTTTTTTATGTATTGTTGTACTTATCCTGGCAACAATATGGCGATAAGGTGGCCTCTTACGTCTAACCTAGCATTACTCATATTTTATTGCTAAATTTGTTACCTGACGTCTTTCAATGTGTCTCAGCACTGAATATAACTTTTACAAATAAAATGGCGGAAAAAAATCGCAACACTAAAAAATAATTATTGTGGAGTAATGAAATTTCAGGAATATATTTGTCTACGTAACATACACTCCTGGAAATTGAAATAAGAACACCGTGAATTCATTGTCCCAGGAAGGGGAAACTTTATTGACACATTCCTGGGGTCAGATACATCACATGATCACACTGACAGAACCACAGGCACATAGACACAGGCAACAGAGCATGCACAATGTCGGCACTAGTACAGTGTATATCCACCTTTCGCAGCAATGCAGGCTGCTATTCTCCCATGGAGACGATCGTAGAGATGCTGGATGTAGTCCTGTGGAACGGCTTGCCATGCCATTTCCACCTGGCGCCTCAGTTGGACCAGCGTTCGTGCTGGACGTGCAGACCGCGTGAGACGACGCTTCATCCAGTCCCAAACATGCTCAATAGGGGACAGATCCGGAGATCTTGCTGGCCAGGGTAGTTGACTTACACCCTCTAGAGCACGTTGGGTGGCACGGGATACATGCGGACGTGCATTGTCCTGTTGGAACAGCAAGTTCCCTTGCCGCTCTAGGAATGGTAGAACGATGGGTTCGATGACGGTTTGGATGTACCGTGCACTATTCAGTGTCCCCTCGACGATCACCAGTGGTGAACGGCCAGTGTAGGAGATCGCTCCCCACACCATGATGCCGGGTGTTGGCCCTGTGTGCCTCGGTCGTATGCAGTCCTGATTGTGTCGCTCACCTGCACGGCGCCAAACACGCATACGACCATCATTGGCACCAAGGCAGAAGCGACTCTCATCGCTGAAGACGACACGTCTCCATTCGTCCCTCCATTCACGCCTGTCTCGACACCACTGGAGGCGGGCTGCACGATGTTGGGGCGTGAGCGGAAGACGGCCTAACGGTGTGCGGGACCGTAGCCCAGCTTCATGGTGACGGTTGCGAATGGTCCTCGCCGATACCCCAGGAGCAACAGTGTCCCTAATTTGCTGGGAAGTGGCGGTGCGGTCCCCTACGGCACTGCGTAGGATCCTACGGTCTTGGCGTGCATTCGTGCGTCGCTGCGGTCCGGTCCCAGGTCGACGGGCACGTGCACCTTCCGCCGACCACTGGTGACAACATCGATGTACTGTGGAGACCTCACGCCCCACGTGTTGAGCAATTCGGCGGTACGTCCACCCGGCCTCCCGCATGCCCACTATACGCCCTCGCTCAAAGTCCGTCAACTGCACATACGGTTCACGTCCACGCTGTCGCGGCATGCTACCAGTGTTAAAGCCTGCGATGGAGCTCCGTATGCCACGGCAAACTGGCTGACACTGACGGCGGCGGTGCACAAATGCTGCGCAGCTAGCGCCATTCGACGGCCAACACCGCGGTTCCTGGTGTGTCCGCTGTGCTGTGCGTGTGATCATTGCTTGTACAGCCCTCTCGCAGTGTCCGGAGAAAGTATGGTGGGTCTGACACACCGGTGTCAATGTGTTCTTTTTTCCATTTCCAGGAATGTATTTAAGTCATTAGCATTGCAAGATCGCAGGTTAACGTTAAGGGCGAGGTAAGCCAATGCATAATTGAAATGCTAGTACGTTAACCGATGTAACCGCCAGAACGGTGAATGCAAGCATGCAGACGGGCATCCATTGTGTCGTACAGGTGCCGAATGCCAGTTTGTGGGATGGAGTTCGATGCCTGTTGCACATGGTCAGTCAATGCAGGGACAGTTAATGCTGGTTGTGGAAGACACTGGAATTGTCGTCAGATGATGTCCCATAGGTGCTCGACTGGAGTTGGAAAGCACCCTCTGGTCAGCTGTTCACGAATGGCAGCAAAACAGGTCGACGGTTCTAGACGCTACAGTCTGGAACGGCGGGACCGCTACGGTCGCAGGTTCGAATCCTGCCTCGGGCATGGATGTGTGTGATGTCCTTAGGTTAGTTAGGTTTAAGTAGTTCTAAGTCTAGGGGACTGAAGACCTGAGAAGTTAAGTCCCATAGTGCTCAGAGTCAATTTTCAAAACAGGTCGAATAACCAGACTGACGTACAAGTTTGCAGTCTGGATGCGTGAAGTAACCACCAGGGTGCTCCTCCTGTCATATTATGTCGCACCTCAGACCGTATCTTCATGTGTGCGTCCAATGTGTGTAGCACGCAGACAGACTGGTTGCAGGCCCTCAACTGGCCTCCTAACCAACAAGCGGCCATCACTAGCACCGAGGCATAACCAGCTTCCAGCAGAAAGCACATCAGACTTCCACTCTGCCCTCAATGAGCTCTCGCTCGACACTACTGTAGTCGGAAGTGGCGGTTGGTTGGGCTCAGTGGAACGCGCGCTACAGGGCGTCTGGCTCGCAACTGTCCTTTAGTTATCCGATTTGTAAGAGGTCGTTGTATCTCTGTAGTACCAACTGCTTCCCAGACTGCTGCTGCAGATGCAGTACGATGCGCCAGAGCCACACCGAACAAGATGATCCTCCTCGGTAGCGCTATGCGGCCGTCCGGAGCCCGGTCTTCTTGCCGACCATATATTCTCGCTACGTTCCTGGCAAATCTTTCTGCAATACTGCAAAAGGAAGCTCTAGCTTGTGGTAGCCCTATTACACAACCCCGTTTCAGTTCAGTGTCGCCGGCCGGAGTGGCCGAGTGGTTCTAGGCGTTTCAGTCTGGAACCGCGCGACCGCTATGGTCGCCGGTTCGAATCCTGCCTCGGGCATGGATGTGTGTGATGTCCGTAGGTTAGTTAGGTTTAAGTAGTTCTAAGTTCTAGGGGACTGATGACCTCAGAAGTTAAGTCCCATAGTTCTCAGAGCCATTTGAACCAATTCAGTGTCGTGTTGATTATGGCGTCTTTGTTGCCTTACAGGCATTCTTGACTAACATCAACTTCCCACAACCGTTCTCAAAGGTAAATAACGCCACGACCGTTACAGTTTGTGTTTAAGGCAAACCTGATTTTCATCATAGTGGCGCTACTAAGTGCCGCTCTTATGCAATTGGGGTGAAATTTGAAAAGGCGTCAAATTTCAGATGTAGAAATGGGCCTTCTACTTTCTTTCATGTCGTACAACTCGTTGTTGGTGTTGTGATTTTTTTTCTTCAGTGTAGTTACGGTAGGACAAGTTAGAACATTAATGACTGTAGAAGAAAAACACATTTTATATTTGTTTGTAGCAGCATAAATAAGAAAAATTACAGACAGGTGGATTTAGACTGATCCGTGACAGCAACTGATGTGAAGGAAGTGACAGATGCATAACAAAAACAGAAACATCAATAGGTGTTGGAATACAAGTAATGAGCGGAGAAGAGAAAAAGAGACTCACCAAGTGACTGAAAAACGGAAAACGAAAAATGCGTAGTTACAAACACAAGAGAGCATTTACTGTGATATTGAAGGAAAAAGAAAAACAAACAAATGGGTTCATCAAAGGTGGAAGTGATAGAAGGAAGACAAAACAACATGTTTATACTTTTTCATAAATAGTACAGTACGCGGAATTGTGTGCAGAATACGGACAGCTCGTTGTAAAGGTACACTGCACCAAAGCAAAATGATTTTGGCAAAGTTTTCTTTTGTAGATTGATAGAACTATGATACTTGACAAATGAGGCTGCGATTATGATAAGATGATGCGTATTTGATCTGTGATTCTAAGTACTAAAAGGCATGCACACCGAGAAGCTGATGAAGCTGACATAGCGCACTATAGTTACTTTCTTTTGTCAGCCGTTCTGAATGCATGTGAAACTGGCGTTGTCAATCAAGTGGACGTTTCAGGCATAACGCCCACAATTGTTCGTAGCTCTAACCGTCTACATTTTCATTACTGGTTCCATGCCGAATAGAACCAAAACAGTGAGGATCAGCAGAACGTGTGATTACACAGGTGCCCGTTTAACTACCTATGGAAATATTTTCTAAAAGTTTTGAAGGGCATAGAGACATACGTTCTTCGTGCTCAGTTGAAAATTTCCTACTTAGTTGAAATACTTATAATCTGTTAGACTTATGATAATACTGTACCCACATCAACGGCACTTTACATACGAAGGAACTATTAATTTCTCTTCATAGGACAAGATTGTACAGGTATATAATGTTTCTACTTCGCACATATATTTCTAATTGTGTGCTCAGATGAAGTATCGAATCCTGACACTTGTACTACTTTTCAGGTTTTTGAAACCGTCCTTGGTCTCAGTGCTTTTCAATCAAGAAATTGCGATAGTACAGCTATAAAACTCGTCAACGAATGTTATACTCACAGATTCTTCTTATGCAGAGATGTGTAGCACTGTTAAAATGTCGTTTCAGCGGTCTGAGAAAGAGACCTAGCCACAGTCATCTGCTGAAACCAGGTAAGCGCGCTGTAGTATTATACCGGTAGTATGCGACTTGAAATAGATCAATCTCAGCACTGACTGAAAGTGAAAATTAGACACAGGCTTCAACGAATCTTTCTGCTCATTCTTTGTCCCACAAGGCTATCGAGACAACTATTTCTTCATCCATTAGTAACACTAACTGTAATGAAATTTTGTTGTGGAATAAAATTGTAAGCCAGTCAGAAATCTAAATACTCTTTCATTTTGCCATGAAATTGGTCTACTTTTTAAATGATCTAAGTTGGTGACAGCAAGGAAATATAGCGGGAAGCTGATGTTCAGCTGACGCGTCGCATATTGTCGTTAACATTCAGGTTATTTAGATGAAACACTGTTTGTTATTTTCATGGGATGGTATTTATTGCTGGCAAGTGACCCGCAGTAGGGCGTTAACTGTTTTGCCGAAACTCGTGTTCACATGTGCCATCGTACGTCCGTGACCTACGGAACGCTGATAATATGGTAGGCGATAGTGAGACCCTGCCAACGGCCTGTCAGATAACCGAAGTTAAGCGCTGTCGGGCCGGGCTAGCAGTTGAATGGGTGACCATCCAGTCTGCCGAGCGGTGTTGGCAAGCGGGGTGCACTCAGCCCTTGTGAGGCAAACTGAGCACATACTTAATTAATAAGTAGCGGCTCCGGTCTCGTAAACTGACGTACGGCCGGGAGAGCGGTGTGCTGACCACATGCCCCTACGTATCCGCATCCAGTGACGCCTGTGGGCTGAGGATGACACGGCGGCCGGTCGGTATCGTTGGGCCTTCCAAGGCATGTTCGGACGGAGTTATAGTAATAAGACACCGGAAATACAGCGTCAAGTCGGCTCGGGGTGCCGACAGGAGACAGCCCTCGAAGTGATTTCTTCGTTATGCTGCTACATCATACTTTATTTTCCCCACTTCCTGCGCCATTAACGAATGGCGCTTGGGAAGAGGACTGTCGCTTATACTGCATATGTGACATAATTTGCTTGATTTTAACCGTCTTGGTCATTTCTCTAATTTTAACAGTAGAAATTTCTGCTATTCGCAACGTCTCCCTTGCAGCATCTGCCACTGGGGTTTGATGACCGTTACTACGACACTCCCACTTTTGCTAAATAAATTCGTGATTAAATGTGCCGGTCTCCTTAATATCGTTTCCTTCTGTTAATTCTACCTGCTAAGGATGGTAGAGTGACGAGCAGTACTCGGGAATCGGTTGAACGAGGGCCTAGGCTACCTCCGTTTTTCGGGTGAAATACATTTTCTTACGATTACTGCAATGAATCTCACTCCGCAAATTGCTTCTCCTACAACTAGTCTCATATGGTCGTTCCACTTTAGATCACTCCTGATGCGTATTCCTAGGTGTTTTAAGGTTGCGAATATGTCCAATGACTAATCACCAATTGAGTAATATGACGTTTATAGAACGGAGCCATAGAACCAGAAAAATCTGTTGCGTTGTGTATTTATTCATAACGACTTATTAATTCCATGCTCTCCATGAATATTGTGAAGTTTAATTTTTTCCGCTGGTATTTTAACATTCTACAGGGTGTCCATAAAATCCCACTATCGTTTCAAAAAATCGTGATGTAGAGAATCGTGGTTAGTTATTGTTTATCAGCTCTGTCAAAGTTTTTCCTTTACCCTCTGTTGTTTATTTGACTTGGAGTGCGCCAAAATGGCGACAGATGAGAAGCAGGCGCAGTGTCATCCAGTATGCAGAGTCCAACGATACTGCAGAGTTATCGAAGCCAGATCGACGCAAGAATGGGAGAGCACACACGGCATACACAATCACATTGACGTGGTTCAAAACGTTTTCGGCCCCGTGTGTCTCAAGCACGTGTTGACAGAGTGCTGCAAAAGTGTTACATAAGCGGTTATAATTTTTTCGTGCGAACTGCAAATGGTCCAAGCTTTGCATCCAAATGGTCGTTCTCCGTGGCACGCATTCACGCATTTCCTGCTCCATGCTGCCCCCATCCCCTCTCCCATTGATGCTGACGATGACTATTAGAAAAGGTGCCTATTTTAATATGAACTAACGTTCCACATTTCTAAACATGTGAATCGCCACAACATTACGGTTTCGGACTCCAAAAGCCCACACGAGATACGTGAACACATCCGTGATTGCCGGAAACTTTGTGTTTGGTGTGGGTGTTTGATCAGAGTAATAGAATCACTTTCATTCAGAGAAAAAAATCCTTAACGAAAAATAAGTACCTGGATACGCACGAACGGTTCCTCCTACTACAGAACGATATGCTGCAGCCATCAGTCATCTTGCTACATGATGGTGCACCCCCACATAGGAGTTTGAACGTGCAGAATGCGCGGAATGACACATTTCATCAGAGGTGAATGGGTCGTGATAGTCCTATCGCATGATCGCCACGTTCGCACGATGTCACACCTTAGACTTCTTATTGTTGGGGTCAGTAATTAATCGCGTGCACGCAACACCAATCAATGACGCTGCTGCACTTCGTGCACGAACCAATAAAGCAATGAGAAGTGAAGATGCTTAAATGCTGACCTATACGAGGGCAGAACTCGAACATTACCTTGTCGTTCTATGAGTGACGAGTGGCGCATTCACTGAAATTATGTCATAACAGAAAAAAATAATGTTTAGCTGCTAAAGAGTAAACCTCGATGCTGTATGTCTGATATTTTCCAAGTTACGACTCTTTAGAATGATAGTGGGACTTTATGGGAACAATGTACTTTTAAACTGGTCATAAAGTGCCCAAAATATTTTCTATAATGAACAAATACGGTCCCACGATGCCAATGTTTTGTAGCTCTACCTACATGAGATAATCGGATAATATGTGCTCTCTCTCTCGTATGTAAGTATAATGCTTTAAATTTCTTTATGTTCAAGGCCAACCGCCAGCCCCAGCACCAAACGATGATCCTCTGCAGTGAAAGTCTCTAAGTGATTTGCAATGTAATGTGAAATGGCCACCAGATGGCACTACATGTGGACGCACTGGTATAAAGCTAGTATAAAAGGGGCGAGGAGTAGTGAGCAGAGACGCAGTAACAGCAGAATGAGTCTGTCAAGAGAGCTCAGTGCTTTAGAACGTATACTAGCATGGGATGTCACTTGAGTAACAAGTCCATCGCGGACATTTCAACCTTTTTAAACCTGCACAAGTCAACTGTTGGTGATGTCACTGTGGAGTGGAGACGGGAAGGAACAATTACAGGTTTGGGGGTGATTTTTGTGGTTTGGTAGTAATCCTCTTACTGTGCTTAAGATAAGCGCTAATTGCTGAAGCAAAAGAACACATTTTACAGCATTTCGTACTGCGAGGAGTACATGGATAGTATGGAGACGATGGTTGTCTCAACATGACAGTGCCCTTGTCATAAATCAGTATTTGTGAGGCAATGGTTTGTGGACAATAACATTCCCCAAATGGACTTGCCAGCCCAGCTTCCCGACCTGAGTCCAGTCCATCACCTTTGGAATGAGTTAGACCCGACTTCGCTCCAGACCCTAGCCTCCGTCGTCACTAACTTCCCTGGATTCAGCTGGTGAGGAAGAATGGGCTGTCATTCCTCCACAGACATACGTACATCTCACTGAAAGTGCTTCCGGCGCAATTCAAACCGTTATGAGGGCGAAGAGTGAACGTACCCGATGTTAACGTCTACTAATTGCTGTACGGAATCTTTCGATCAGACAGCGAAATTTTTGCACGTTATTACATGGTACTTCTGAAGTTATCCACCAAACCATTCCCATACATTATGAATACTAACGGCTCTGGGATGGTCCCTATAACTCTACTTATGAAGCTACTTTTATACCTGATGATTTTGCCCGATTATTAACGACCTATTGAGGTCTTTTTATTACGAAGTCCTGGAGACGGTTACAAAGCTGATCGAACTTAATCCGGCGATAGTGGTCCGTAGGTGACTGAGTTCTTCTATACGAGGAAAGGAAGGCCCGGGTATAATTACCGTCGATGAAAAGAACGGAGACGAGACAAAGCGCTAGCTTAGATTGAGAATCAAGCTGATGCCTCTGGGGTGTGAAAGAACTGTCCCTCTCAGAATCTTGAGTCAATCGCTGCTTCTCCATCACGTGTAGTGGAGTTTGGTAACGAAACATTCATTAGCGTTACACATAACAATTTTTTTGTCCGTTTCGACTCCATAAATTTTTTAAGAGAATTAGTTTCGTTTCAACAGGAATCATCCTTATGTCTGGAGACAAAACTTCTTTAGTCCTGTGCAGTAGATTACTCTTACAACCAGTTTCGTTTCAACAGGAATCATCCTCCTATAAGGAGGCAATATTTTTCAGTCCTGTGTAGTAGATTACTCTTACAACCGATACAATGACATCTGCGCATGGTTCATGTTGAACCGAAACCAGTGACATAAAAAATATGCAATCAAGACTAGAAATATAAAATTTTATTTTACAACCAGTAATAGCAGATTTTCTTCGAAAATATTATGTCAATTTTTATAAAGCTAACTACAGTTGTTGCCGTCCTCTAAAAACAATTAGTATCCATTATTAATCTTTCCTGAGAAATGCAGTAATTTATGCATGTATGTAAGCGTATTTCGTCTCGATATGCCCAGTTCACAATAACTGCGTGTCACTAGCAAGTAAACCTGCTCCAAAGGATACACTTCGATTTTGATCGGCTTTGAATATGTTGTAGTGCAGAGCAGACTAAGAGACACCTATTTTTTTATTTTTATACGTGCCTAAATGGCTGTAAAGTGGGTGAAGCACCCCCTTGAAAAAAACTGACTTTAATATTTCTGAATAAATACCCATTTTCGAAATCATTTTCCGCTCAGTATTTTTTTGACCCATACAAGAGTACACTTCCTCATTATTGTGAAGATTTAAAATAGTATATGTTACGTAAAACGTAACACCCGTTTTATTCCGTGAAGCCGGCCGCGGTGGTCTCGCGGTTCTAGGCGCGCAGTCCGGAACCGTGCGACTGCTACGGTCGCAGGTTCGAATCCTGCCTCGGGCATGGATGTGTGTGATGTCCTTAGGTTGGTTAGGTTTAAGTAGTTCTAAGTTCTAGGGGACTGATAACCACAGCAGTTGAGTCCCATAGTGCTCAGAGCCATTTGAACCATTTTTTTTATTCCGCGAACAATTATATATATCGTAACGCCGTTTTCGTCAAATGTTAGGGCGTCGAGCAGCACGTATTTTTTTGTTTGTTTGATGTTTCAGCACTATTATCGACGGACATACTGAAGCAAGTAAGTTTTTTAAAGGGAACCGTATGTTTCTCATAACTGTATTCGGTATCTATTGAGAAGACAATTACAGTGATACAGTGTCCGTTAATGTCATCATTGAAACTTGTCGTAAAAATTTCGAGAAATGTCCGAGAATTTGAGAGCACGGTGGCCAGAATCGGCATTAGTGGTGCAGACACCTGCAAGCAGAGCTCTCGTGCTACGCTGTGTCAGAATGTTAACACATATGCCTCTTTACTTGTCTGCCCTGCAGCCCGTTCATTTGTGCTTCAACATTCGTTGCGTGCAGACATGTACACCTTTATTAGGTGAATGTAAAACAAACGCCGTAAAACGGTGCAGTGGTATACGCCAATGTCCGACGTGCCAGCCGTTTACACAAGTTATTAAGTCTCTAGTGCGTACACGCAGCTTGAACGTCCATAAGAGGAAAAGAAAGAAGACTTCAGCTGACAGAGAACACGAAGAAGGTGTTCTGGTTACTACGCTAGTGAATCCGCAAGTTGATACGAGACATACTCACATCAAAAAAGTTTTGCATCACCTCGGTTCCGAGAGTTCCGGAACCTGTACAGAAAACTGGAATAGAGAACAACATAAACATCATTTCCGCCTTTTTTATTGCTCATGAAAACCACACACTGCGTGTTGTACCACCATACAGCGAGACCTTCAGAGGTTGTGGTCCAGATTACTGTACACACCGGTACCTCTAATATCCAGTAGCACGTCCTCTTGCATTGAAGCATGCCTATAGTTGTCGTGGCATACTATCCACATGTTCATCAAGGCACTGTTGGTCCAGATTGTCCCACTCCTCAGCGGCGATTCGGCGTAGATACTTCAGACTGGTTGGTGGGTCACTGGTCCATAAACAGCCCTTTTCAATCTATCCCAAGCATGTTTGATAGGGCTTATGTCTGGAGAAAATGCTGGCCACTCTAGTCGAGCGATGTCGTTATCCTGAAGGAAGTCATTCACAAGATGTCCACGATTGGGGAGTGAACTGTCGTCCATGAGGACAAATGCCTCGCCAATATGCTGCCGATGTGGTTGCGCTATCGGTCGGGGGATGGCATTCACGTATCGTACAGCCGTTACGGCTCCTTCCATCACCACCAGCAGCGTACGTCGTCCCCACATAATGTCACTCCAAAACAGCAGGGAACCTCCAACTTGCTGCACTGGCTGGACAGTGTGTCTAAGGCTTCCAAGCCTGACCGGGTTGCCTCTATAACACGTCTGGCTGAAGGCATATGCGACACTCATCGGTGAAAAGAACGTGATGCCAATCCTGAGCGGTCCATTCGGCATGTTGTTGGTCCCATCTGCATCGCGCTGCATGGTGTCTTGGTTGCAAAGATGGATTTGGCCATGGACGTCGGGAGTGAAGTTGCGCATGATGCAGCCTATTGCGCACAGTTCGAGTCGTAACACTACGTCCTGTGGCTGCATGATAAGCATTACTCAACATGGTGGCGTTGCTGTCAGGGTTCCTCAGAGCCATAATCTGTAAGTAGCTGTCATCCACTGCGGTAGTAGCCCATGAGCGGCTTGAGCGAGGCACGTCGTCAACAGTTCCTGTCTCTCTGTATCTCCTTCATGCCCGAACAACATCGGTTTGGTTCACTCCGAGGCTCCTGGACACTTCCCTTGTTGAGAGACCTTCCTGGCACACAATAACATTGCGGACGCGATCTAACCGTGGCATTAGTCGTCTAGACATGGTTGGACTATACACAACACGAGCCGTGTATCTCACTCCTTGTGGAATGACTGGAACTGATCGGCGGTCGGAACCCCTCCGTCCAATAGGCGCTGCTCATGCGTTGTTGCTATGTCTTTGGGCAGATTTAGTGACATCTCTGAACAGTCAAAGGGACTGTGTGTGTGACACAATATCCACAATCAACGTCTGTCTTCAGAAGTTCTGGGACCGGGATGATGCAGAACTTTTTTTGTGTGTGTATCTCCAAGGAATGTGGAAGCAACCAGACGAGTGTCATACTCATCCTGCATCGACAGAATTTCCATCTCTATCCTCTGTCTAGACATCAGGCACTCAACGATCGTAGTTTAAAACGTCGTACAGAATTTTGTCGGTTTGCCCTTCAACAACTGATAGACGACCCTACGTTTTTCCGACGTATTTTCTTTACCGGTGAAGCAACGTTTACTAATCACGCTAATGCGAATTTGTATAACTTACAGTATTGGGCAGCCGAAAATCCACACTTACTTCGTCAGGTGCAACATCAACGAATGTGGAGCGTAAACGTTTGGTGCGGCATCATAGGTAATTACACTGTGGAACCTCACTACATTTCAGGCGTTCTAAGCGGACTTTCGTACGCGCACTTTCTGACGAAAATTCTGGCACTTCTTCTGGACGTGGTACCACTGGATATTCAACTCATTAGTCTCGTGTTGCAACGCAAATACTGAATGAAAATTTTCCTGGAGGACGAAATTCTGTTCTCAAACGCCTGCGAAGTCCCCCGATTTGACTCTCTCGATTTCTTTCTTTGGCGAACATTCAATGATGCAGTCTATGACGAAGCCCCAACTAAGCCAGACGATATGAGTCGTCGAATCACCATTGCATGTTCTACTATATCATCGACTGTAATTATATCTGTTCATCGTTATTTTGAACGGCGACTGCAAATATGCCTTTCAGTCCATGGTCAAGAAGTCAAACACATGCCTAAATAAAGCATAAAGTTATTTCTTTGGAAGATAAAATTTATATTATGTGATTAGGGTGGTTAGTAAATCATTGTTACTAAATTGTTTATGTCATTTTCGTGTGCACCAAATTGCACTGCAGTGTCAAATATGTCGACAGCATGTATTGCACGTAGCTGGTAATAGTGTCATTACGCGCTTACGTTCAGCATGAAACGACGTTTCGTTAGGAAGGTTATTTAATTTGCAGCGTACAGTTGGTTTCGAAAGTATTTTAACAAAAGTTTAGTGCAACGAATGTGTCACATGTGGTATAATTTAGAGCAGTGTAGGTAGAGAGAATAGTCCGACACCATGCATATTTTTATGTTTAAGGAGCCCACAGCCAAGTACAGGAAAAGGTAGGTCAAACTTCATTCTAACATACAGATAATTTAATACAGTAGTTGCTTTTTGCAGCGTATAAAACCTCTTTGTTTTTGAAGAATAAACAATTGATTTATCTCGTTCAGCTCCCATAAATCTGGGAGGATGTGAAATAGTTATGCTAAGCCCTTTGTGCTACGCTATATTCTAGTCTATGTCGTATTTCCAAATACAACATTCGTAGGGTGAAACTACATCTAGGTCCTAAGTTGGTTAAAGTGGAAATAAAGCTATATTCTCATAGAACACACCTACCTTATGGTATAGCATCCTGGTCCAAGACGCCTGCTTGACAGTTCTGCCCACCGTGCTGTACACTTATAGCACTCCTGTCTGCTACTGCTGTACCATAACCTTAAAACTGGAAACAGGTTGTGAAATAAAACTATTTTGTTAAAGCAATTGTGGTATATAGCAACAGACCAGTGTTACCCTCTGAGAGGAATTTTGTTATGTTGACCGTGTTGTACCTAACGGAGGTGGCTTATCGGAAATGAAAGTCAGAATTACGTAAATGTTTGAACAGTAACAACCAAAATTTTGCCTATCTGCACTGTTTAACTGATAACGGAAAACGGTCGCCAGCCTAATTAGGCAAGAGAAAGATTAACGTTCTCGTTTAAGAAAGTAGGTATGCGTAACTTTAACAGACAAACACAACCTAGACTTGGCCACACGCGAGTGCAATGAACTCTGACACCTGGATATGTTAACGTTAAAGTTGCAACGAACAGCTAGAGCAGCACAAACTATTTGTAAAATTATAATAGATAACGAAACACACTATTACTTTCAGGGCGTATTCAAACTGAATGGTCTTTATAACGTTACTATTTATATTCACTGCAGAATCATTAATTGGATATAGGTTAAGTCTCTCTCAGTTAAATACTTTACTATTTAAAATGAACGTTAATTGGAATCCACTAACAGGTTGCTTCTAACTATCATTTGAATAAAGAAATTATGGTTTTTCCTAATTAGTGGTCTTTCCGTTACTTGTTACCGAACATTAACACACTAGACAAACTGTGGATCCTGTTATGCTGTTAATATGCACTTATAATACATAAGAGAGACAAACACTTAGTAAACATGAGTATATAACGTTTCACAACTGCAGTTTTCCACTTTTACTACCGTGAGACACAAAATTAACATATATGTAAGATACTGACTCACCTTCTGCGATTTACAACATGCAGTAATGTGATCATTTACTAAGCAAAACTTTATAAGCCTCAGTCTTAAGAACTTTTAATTTGAAGTTGTCAACAACACATTTATAAGCAGATTTACTAGGAAAATTATTTTCAGCAAGCATCATTAACTTTAACCCACTCTCTTGCCACATTAACTTTAACTCTCTTTTTACTATGTTCAAGAGGCATCAATTAGCAAAACACTGGGATTTATTGTTATTTCAGTAGGGACACTCGGTAATCACTTTAGTTCAAACGGAGAGGAACCTGAGAGGTGTTATGATGAGGAGAAAAATCAAGGTAGGTACATAAATTCAGATATAAATTACCTTATATTTGAGCACATTAGCACATCCATTAAGCTGATCCTTCATTGTACATCATTATAGTATTACGTTACAGTGATTGCACAACGTGGTGGCAACTGCATGTTGGTAGGTGGATTCGCAGACAGAATTGCTGGACTCTGGCCCTTCTTGGTGGCGATGATGAATACCAAATCCAGTATCGTTCTAGCTATTTATCTATCCATCCGAGGCATTGGAAAGTAGCAGAAAAGCCTCTCTCGGAACCAGCACAATCTGCAACATTTACATGACAGTGCACAGTTTGGTAGCTCGTCCCTGACTCGTAGCTTGTCCCCGACTGGTAGCTCGTCCCCGACTGACTATCAGTTCCACCTTTTCTACCTAGGCCAGCCACAATTTGCGCGCGCTACACAGTTCCGTTCCCGAGGGGAACCACAACAACTTTTACATACAAACTAACTAAGAACCCTAAGTCAGGATCAGCAGTTTACATAACAGCAAACAAATACATTAAATGAAACAGAACATTTGCACATATTGACATTTCTACAAAAAATAATTCACACAGAAATTACAATTATATACAGTAAGTTTCCCCCCCCCCCCCCCCCCCCAATGGGACAAAGAATTTAAATGACAGGTACACTACTTTGCATAGAACCAAACCATGACATCAAAGTTTGTACAAAGAAAGCAATATACAATTTTGTGTTATCTATTCAATTAAACACATTTACAGATGCTCAACGATGTAACATTAAATGAAACAAAAGCAAAATAAATCATTAGAGCATTAGAGCTATGGTGTTACACATGCCCCATGTTTCATTGAAGTTTCCTGTAAGGGATACTTCAAGGAAACATCTATAACACCTAAGTGGTGTTGGCTACAGAAAAAAATTTATACCATCCAACTTCATTTGGGAGAAAAAAATACACATATTACAAATATACAGTATATACACTAAGGAAATTCATACACTTCTTCCAAAAACATTTTCAAAATAAGACATTTATAGTAATTTTCATTTTCACACTGCTTCAAGGATACTAATTTTCATCATTACACAAGATATCTTTAAACATATTCATTTCATACATACACAGTTCAAATAAAAGACAAACTGTACACAAAATAAGCTGCATATTAGTAGAATAGGTATGGCCTTCAAACCATAAATAATACACATATACAACAGCACAGAACATTCTAACTCAACAAAACAGAAATTTGTCTTTCAATTTTTTTAAAGGAATGTAAATATTCAGACACACAAGCATGTTAATGATCATAGTACATTTCACAAGGTTCAGCAGTTAATGAAATGTTGAGTTTGCATCCACATGTGCACAAATATTTAGACAAACAGCTATGAGAACCTTTTCCAACAGACTCTTTAAATACCAAAGTAACTTTTCAAGGTTTTCTCAAAACAATTAACTTTAAAGCTGCTCTTCATTAATAGCAGTCCGAAATGTTTGTTGCACATAAACACATTAACATATTCAGACCCTATCTTTAATCATCACTGCTGTGTTTTAAAACAAGACAGTCCAAAACTTTAAGTTATTTTAAAAAAACCTCGTCTCGAAAACATCTACATCCATTTGAATAAGAATGCATATATATTTTATAATAACTTTTCACTGACTTCAATAAGAATAGTCAATTCATAACTCATTGACCACTCATTGACCAATAAACCTAATTTACTTCACTGCTTGCCTCAGCACTAGCAGTCCATATTACACATTCTGCCCATTATTGGTTTGGCAGTTTTTGTATGTAAACATTTAGACACAAAAAATACAATTTTAGATTAAGAACACTTAAAGACGCATTTTTAAATTAATACACTGCCTTATCCTCTAGGTTTGGCAGTTCGTGACAACTTATCAACTTCTTGCCTCACAATGGCAAGTCCTTTGGCTACTGCTCACACAGCATATTGGTAGCCCTCAATTTCAGGACCACAGCATTTTTATTCTTTTGTTTGTTTTGCTGCCCAACAACATATTTTTGAGCAGTTTATTGCCATCATTTCCAGGTTTTTCATCATTATGTCACATCTTTGGTAAAATTTGCATTAATGGTATAAAACATAAAACCTGTAACTTTGAAACAGTAATTAGACACTGGTAACAAAACCATTTCTTTTCAAATGACAACATCAGGTAACATATACATTAATCAAGAAAAAATTTCAATGACATTTTTGTTATAATGACAATGTTCAGGAGTTATCCGAGAGTCCCAGATTTTTGGTTTTTCTCCCCTCTTTGTTACTCAGTAATATTTCTTTTGAATATTGACTTCTTTTGAAGTCAATATTATCAAATATGTCAAGATCAGGACAATAATTTTATATTCTATTGCAAGTGATTTCTGCCTACCTTTTGTGGTACTAGACATATGCCTCTCATACAATTCTCACATACATTAGTCAGATTTATCTCCTCAGTTCTAAACACACATATTTTTTCAACATCGTATTTATCCCTAATTTCAAAAAACATTTACATTTCGTTTACCTTGTTTTCAGTATTCTTACCTTTTCTCATCCATATTTCTCTTTCCAATTACTTTTCCATTACATTTTTCCTTTACAATACCCACTATACTTTCATTATTCTTGGTCATTTTCTATTGTACCCATATTATTTATCCATTACTCTTCTCAAAAACATTTACCTTTAGTCATATTACACAAGGAAAATTTAGCATTATTAAAATTTTTATCATCATTCAAATTCACTAAAAAATTAAATAAATAACTTAGTTCTGGAGTTTGCGCCACAATTCTAACAAATTGCTTCAAGCTTGGAATTCACACTAACTGAAAGTTATTTTAAAGCAAAATTTACATTCTGTAAAACATGATTCAATATTAAAAAAAAAAAGGGAAGAAAGAAAGAAGATAGTCAAAGTTCCGAATGAAGAAGGGGAAGGTTGCCAACACGAAAAGAAACGGAAGTAGTGTTGGCAACGACTCGGGTCCCTGGTGCTCGTCAGGCACCTGACAATGCAAAGAGTGCATGTCCCCTGAGGGTTAACAACCCTCATCTGAGGACATGTACCTTTATATACACAACATGGTGCAAACGTCAGCCCTTTCTGGTCTTTAAGTACATTAGAAATAAATTATTATCCGGTGGAGTTCTTTGCACTTTCATTAAGTTACCATAAGCATCATTATTCATAAAGTTTTCAGGTTTGTCACACTATATGGCCCTATTTCATAATTAGGCTGGCAACAATAAGTATTCAACTGAAAATAAACAGCTCCTAAGCAAAGTCAAACAGTCCACTACAATAAATAAACAACCTGCCCCAGGCCTCAACGTCAACAAAACAATAATTAACTTTCAGGTAACACTCAGATACAATAATAATAAAGTCATGCATTATATTAAAATATATATACATACAGCATCCTGCCCCCAGTCTCTTTATTAACAAGGCAGTCTTTTATGGTTCAAAAACAGACTTAAATCTGGTGGCTTTTTAGGCCTCCTATTTTCTACATCTTTCACTAAGCTATTCAGATCTTGCCAACGTTTTGTTTCATCAGGTGGCTTTTTAAGTCTTGGAATTTCAAAGTCTTTAGCAAGGTACAACATCTCCTCCTCTGCTATCATTTCATCAGGTGGTTCTTTTTGTTCCTGTAATTCACACTCCTTCAAAACATTTGTTAAGGCTTGCCCCAGTATAGTATCATCTGGAGGTTCCTGCAAATTATGCCCCAGTGTTACATTACTTAATAATTCCTTCGGTTTTGGCCCAGTTCTATTTTCTGTATCTTGCTTTGGAAAAATTTCACTAATTTTCTCATACCCCCTTTCAGTAAATGTATATTCACTTTCGTTTACACCTGAAAATTCATCATCTCTGGAGTCATCGCTACTCTCTTCCTCACCACCAGATTCACTTAAATACGCGAACTTTGAACGATAGGGAAACTTAGTATATTCATTCTTATCTGTATTCATATACCCTTCATCATCTGAACTATCACTGATTTCATTTTCGTCATCAGATTCGAGCAGGAAAGCAACTTTTAAACAGTGAGGCAGATTATCACTAGATCTTTCAGCCACTGCACATCGTTTGGAGACTCAAGCACTTCTGTTGTATCACTTTGAACGATTTCAGCCTTAATTTCATAAAAATGGTTCAAATGGCTCTGAGCACTATGGGACTCAGCTGCTGAGGTCATTAGTCCCCTAGAACTTAGAACTAGTTAAACCTAACTAACCTAAGGACATCACAAACATCCATGCCCGAGGCAGGATTCGAACCTGCGACCGTAGCAGTCTTGCGGTTCCAGACTGCAGCGCCTTTAACCTCACAGCCACTTCGGCCGGCTTAACTTCATACTTAGTATAATCGTCATATACTTCGATAACCTTCATTTCACTGTTTCCTTTACTGTCAATTTCAGATAATCGTGCGATATTCCTACTAGACCCTTCTGCATTGGAATCACAGAACACCTTTCCATCAACAATAACTTCACCTATACTGCTTATAATGTCATGTTTACTAACGTCCTCCCTTACATCACTTTCACCTATTATTAATTGCGTGGCGTATTCTATCTTCGTCTCCTCTTTATTCATCATAACTTCCCCCACATCTACGTCTTTTACCTCATACACATCATTGACAGTACAAATATTCCCTTTTTACTTGCCTTTTCTGGCTCACTTTCATTCTTTAATAATGTATTTTCGCACGATTCCGATATTGAGTTATCTTTATCATATGACATATTAACTTTATTTTCAGTTTTACATTCGTCTGTTACTGAAACCGGCCAACGGAAGTGTCCAATCCCGCCTCTTCTATTTCCCTCTACGGCAGCCATCTTGTTCTGACGTCTGCCATTTGTGTGTGCTGGCAAGTGCAATGTACGCTGCTCCGGCAACCGTTGCCCCGAGCACAAACGGTCACGTGACTTCGCCCTGGGAACGCCACTATGTATCACTCCGCGCCCGTCTTCCATAGGCGCGTCCTTAACCACCCTGCCCGTATTTTACATATTTCCTTCTTGAATTTATGATTTGACATCTTTTCTTTGGGCCGAAAACCGGTTTCCGCGTGAATCCGGCCCGTAACACACGCGGTTTTCAGTTTTCCATTTCGTCTCTAGTTTGGAAATTCCGCGCCATGTATCCTCTGCCGCGCGTTGTATAGTTTCCTCTACCTCTCGCACGACCTCTTTGAATCGTATTTACACGAAATCTATCGTTTTCAGGTCGTTCGTTTTGATCATTACTTTCTCGCAAATAACTGTTGTTATTATGGGGACGGGACTCGCGATTTCTTCGCCAGTGATCTTCATCTTCTACCCTTTCCAGAAACGCATAAAAACTTCTGTGTGTACTCCCAACATATCGTTTAGAATCCTCAGGCAGTTTCTGCCAAAGAACCCAAACGATCTCTGCTTCAGTTCTCCTAGCCTTCAGATGATCAGCTTTCTGTACCATGATTCGCAAGATTCTTTCATGGTTTGCCTACCTCTGATATCATACAACCTGGCCATTAGAAACTCACGCCATAACTGGTCTTGTTTCTGTTCTGACCAGTACTCGTCAATAAGTTTTTGTTTAAAGCTTTCAAAAGGCATCTGGTTTGTATCCAGATTCAAACCCCACCTTTTTGCTTCTCCCGTTAATGCACTGATTACAACATTAATTTTTTCCTGGTCAGATAAATATTCAGGAAAGTTCCTTTCGCAGTTCTTTACAAAATCAAGGGGGTGCCATCCGTTATGTCTCTTTGCTGCGTCGAATTTTTCCTCGCCGTCTAACATTTTACTGAAAGGGATCCTTTCTGTAAATTGTGTATGTCCTGTTTGTATTTTTCTTTCCAAGTCATACATTTTGCCTTGGATTTGTGAAGTGTTATGGTCACACTTCTTTTCGCAAGTAACAATCTGTTTGGTTAGAGCTCTGCTTGTTTCTGTTACAGACTGTTTAATTTGTGCAAATTCCGCGTTACATTCGGTTTGTATTTCGGATTTAATACCGAATACCTTTTCGTCCACCTTAGTACTGACTAAGGGTTCTATTTGGTCTTGAATTTTAATTACTTCAGTGTCAAATCTTTCATTAATGTCATCAATTTGTCCTTGTATGTTGGCAATATTGCCATTGATGACAATAATTTCGCTTTTGAGGTTTTTAATTTCATTACTCACAATGTCTACTTTTACATCAACCTTCTCAATCTGTTTCTTCCTTGCCTTGCTCTTGCATTTGTTTACTAATATCACTACCTAGTGCTGCGTTTTGCGCTGCAATTTGTGCCTTAATATTGTCATTTTCTGCTGCATTTTGTTGTCGCTGTGCTGCAATTTGTGCAGACAACATTTTTAACAATTCTATCATATCTGAATTCTTTTCACTTTTAGGTTCTACTACATTTTTGTGTTCGAGTCCTACTTCCCTTTCAGTTTTTAGTGATTCAAACATATCCCGCGATTCATTGACATAGCCACTGTCTTCGACAACATCGCCCATATTGTCTTGCATAGTACGCGCGACATACATAGCTTTGATCTGTTTATTGACGTCTGCGTGATAACGTACGTAATTTAACTCGCGCGTAATGCCATCTGTTGGTGTGCTGCCTGAACTGCTCTCGATTGCATTCTGTTCTCGCGTGTCTAGATTTATTTCTAGTTTCCTGTCCATTTTAGTTGCAATTATGTATTGATATCTTTAATTTTCAAAGTACAGTGATTTTGGAATTTAAGTGAGTTCTTAAATTACTTCAGGCAAACGCTTCTCGTCCTTGTCAAACTGATCTAATGTTCCGTTTTTAATACATCATTGTAGGCGAGTAGTTATTACATAAACTATAGAACTTACTCCCTATTGCAGAGCTCGTTGATTACGCACCCAAACAATCTGCAGCCACAGTAACGAACAGCACCATAGACGGTTTCTACTAAATGTTAGTTTCGCTAGCGGGACGGTATCATTGTTTTATAATTTGAGAGACGAAGTAAATTTCACAGCTGCGCCCCAGACTCCTTTCCATATATATGAGGAAGAATAATTTAACGCACGGAGTGGAGCCCGCGTGACGTAATTGTGTAATATTCTGCCCTCAGCATTCTTGAGAGTGTGCACGAAAATAAAATGGAAGAGGAGCGCCGCGGCCCGCCGTCCCATTGCTGTCCGTCGCGGCCTGAGGAACAGCTGGAGTGTTTGTACGCGCTCGCTCGCTGAGTTAACACGCCGTGAAATGTGTTGTCACTCGCGCGGCACCTGCGATAACAGCTCAGCCCGGCGCGGACGGTCGGACCGGGGTCCTGATGGCAAACAAACACGACGGAACCGCAGTAGAACACGGAAGCTCAGATGCACCTTGTTCTCCCAAGGGTTGAGTGCCTCATCGGTGAGATTTCTCACCTTTCCTCAGACTGCAAAGTGTGTGCCAGGTGTTCTCATTACTTTCCTCTATTAAACAGACTAGAGGAAAACAACTCGACGGTGTCAGAGCAGTATAGGGCCTCCGAATCGAATAAAATTTTCCATATGACCACAGGTCAAACAGAGACGACAGCGCGCGAGTTTCTGTACTACAATAAGAATCTCTACGTGCTAAACGGACCTCAGTTAGGAAACATCCAAAATAGAACTTCCAGGCAGATTAAAACTGTGTGCCGGACCGAGACTCGAACTCAGGACCTTTGCCTTTCGCGGGCAAATGCTCTTCCCGAGTCCAAGTTTCGGTCCGGCACACAATTTTAATCTGCCAGGAAGTTTCACATCAGCGCACACTCCGATGCAGAGTGAAAATCTCATTCTGGGAACATCCCAAAGGCTGCGGATAAGCGATGTCTCCGCAATATCCTTTCTTTCAAGAGTGCTAATTCTGCAAAGTTCGCAGAAGAGCGTCTGTAAAGTTTGGAAAGTAGGAGGCGAGGTACTGGTACAAGTAAAGCTGCGAGGACGGGGCGTGAGTCGTGCTTGGGTCGTTCAGTTGGTAGAGAATTTGGCTGCGAAAGGCAAAGGTCCCGAATTCGAGTCTCGGTCTGGCACACAGTTTTAATCTGCCAGGAAGTTTCATATCAGCATACACTCCGCTGCAGGGTGAAAATCTCATTCTGGCATCCAAAATGGAGTGAAGCACACAGACGTTTTTCTGAAGGGGAGCTATATCTTTATATACTAAGGAACTAAGATGTTTGGTTATGATAGGAAAGATGCTATAGGAATCATTTCAAGTCCTATACAGACTTCAGGAAGTGACTGAAGATCTAGCATGTCACGGGAGTCCTTCCAGCAGGAAAATGGAATATATATCCGGCAACGCATTGAAAGTTTTCCACGAAAAGGAAGTCATTATGCTGGCAAGGATATAAAGTATTTAGATGCCAGAATTAACAATCTAGTGATGTATTAGTTGTTTAAGGAGAGACTTCCCCAGATAAAGGTCACCTCATGCAACGTTTTCCGAGAAAAATTTCAGTTTCCCTTTCTGGCGCCCTCAAATAGATCGCTGTTGCACGTGGGATAAGCTGGATGTGAAATCGGAAAGCCCTCACCGGAACGATGTTCGAAAGCGATGTTCCACTGGAGAGCTAATGGTTTACAAGAAACGGGCACAAAAATTTTATACCAAGATTACAGAAGAAGCTAAAAGGACAGACGAGCTCCATGTACTTGCGATTAGGTTTAGCTACATACAAAATCTGCTAATTCCACACAATCCTGATGAATTTTATCTGCGACAGTTGTCAGCCAATGTGTTTTGTATTGATGACATTAAAAAAATAATGCACACACACACACACACACACACACACACACACACACATATATATATATATATATATATATATATATATATATATATATATATATATATAATGAAAGCATGGAAAACAAGAGCTGAAAGAAGTATGTGCTAGCTTCTCTCGGTTTCTGTAGAGTGTTCTTCCATCAGTCATGGAATTACACTTATACACTGAGAATTATGGAGGACGGAACAAAAATCTTCTTATATCCAGAATGTTATTCGCAGTGACTGATTGTAACCGGTTTGAGAAAATTGAAAACTGTATTCATGTCATGGGACATTACTTTCTCCCTTGTGAAAGGAATTTCAGCATAATCTAAAGAAAACTTATAAAATATGAAACGTTCTACACCACACACGAACTAGCAGTGCTCAAATTAAATTCTAGCAAAGGTCAGAAATTTATTGCTTGTTATTAAATCCATTGCAAAACACATTTATTAAGAGGAAAGAAAAACAGTCCCTTCGATACGAAATCCCGAAATGTGCTAAAAGGATCTAAGTCATCAAAGTTTCTTATATGCACAATTCTTATTTTTTTCACAATATGAAATGAACCCTGTTATTCACACCAATATTATGCATTGCTGATTTTTTTTTCAGGCGAAAAGAAAGCAAAGTGTAATTACGTTTTTAGTAGTTTTCTTGAAACTATCTTGGAATGACTAAGGCCCTTTTAGCTTGGGGCGATTCAATTAACTTGCCTCATCTTACACATATTGTGCTAAGGAGCCCAGTTACTAACAGAGAAGACGGCTAAAGCTGAACAGTCAAACCTCCGTAAACATTAAATTCCTATCCATCTCTGATTACATGGAAGCGAATTTCAGTGACTTTTACTGGGTAGAGGTTGACTATTATATCAGTTACATTAGAAGTACCGTTATGCCAGCAATTTGTTCAGATAATACGCCGTACTTCGGCAACAGTCAGGTAGTCGACGTAGGCAGTCTACTGCAAATGAGAACGCTATCAATAACGAAATCTAGAGGCCAAATGTACAGGGAGCATAAATGAACTTGTTCTAATAATTGCTGTAGATCAGTAAATTTGAAGTACGATAAGGGTGAAAAACGAAACAGAAATTAAAATATTAATATTTTTTCCAAATCACAATTTTTACGGTATATGCTCAAAATTCCTGTCTTCGATATGGTTACACACTGTAATAAATGCAGTGGGGCACAACAAGCACAGTATAACACAGCTACAGCTTATTCGGTCAAAACATCGCTGCTAGTGTGCTCCCTGCCGCCGTTGGATAAGCAGCTGCAGCAGCAAGTCGTATACTCCTTGCTCACTCATTTGTTACATAGTTTAATTCTTAATTTCTTTGCGTGTTTTTGGTACTTGCATTGTTTAATTCATAAATTTCGGGCGTATTATAGTATTTGAGAGTTGTAGCATCGCGTTTTAGTACCAGAATAGTGTAAATTCGCGTAGTCGTTTGTCTTCTGTTTTTGTTTTGAACGGCCGGTGTCGGTTGGTCAGTCAGTGTGCTCCCTGCCGCCGTTGGATAAGCAGCTGCAGCAGCAAGTCGTATACTCCTTGCTCACTCATTTGTTACATAGTTTAATTCTTAATTTCTTTGCGTGTTTTTGGTACTTGCATTGTTTAATTCATAAATTTCGGGCGTATTATAGTATTTGAGAGTTGTAGCATCGCGTTTTAGTACCAGAATAGTGTAAATTCGCGTAGTCGTTTGTCTTCTGTTTTTGTTTTGAACGGCCGGTGTCGGTTGGTCAGTCAGTGTGCTCCCTGCCGCCGTTGGATAAGCAGCTGCAGCAGCAAGTCGTATACTCCTTGCTCACTCATTTGTTTCATAGTTTAATTCTTAATTTCTTTGCGTGTTTTTGGTACTTGCATTGTTTAATTCATAAATTTCGGGCGTATTATAGTATTTGAAAGTTGTAGCATCGCGTTTTAGTACCTGAATAGTGTAAATTCGCGTAGTCGTTTGTCTTCTGTTTTTGTTTTGAACGGCCGGTGTCGGTTGGTCAGTCAGTGTGCTCCCTGCCGCCGTTGGATAAGCAGCTGCAGCAGCAAGTCGTATACTCCTTGCTCACTCATTTGTTTCATAGTTTAATTCTTAATTTCTTTGCGTGTTTTTGGTACTTGCATTGTTTAATTCATAAATTTCGGGCGTATTATAGTATTTGAGAGTTGTAGCATCGCGTTTTAGTACCTGAATAGTGTAAAATCGCGTAGTCTCCTTCCGCCGCCGAGCAGTGTGTCAGCAGTGCGCAAGTAGCAGCATTACTGCATTTACTAGGCAATCTTGTATTTTAATAACCGTTTAAATTTTTTCGATTTGTTTGCGCTCTCTGTAGATTAGTTCAGACGTTCTTTGCACAACAGTTTTTAGCATGGATAGGGACTGCAACTGCTGTGTTCGGATGCAGGCTGAGTTGGCATCCCTTCGCTCACAGCTTCAGGCAGTGTTGGCTTCGGTCACACAGCTTGAGGCTGTTGCCAATGGGCATCACTGTGGGGGTCCGGATGGGGGTTTGTCGGGGACGGCCAGCTCGTCCCACGCATCCCCCGATCGGACTACGACTGTGGTTGCCCGGGATACTGCCCGCATTAAGGCTGATCCCTCACCTGTGATAGAGTGGGAGGTCGTCTCAAGGTGTGGCAGGGGGCGAAAGACATTCTGGAGGGCTCCAATTTGTCTGACGAATCGGTTTCAGGCTCTGTCTCAGGCTGATACTGACCTTAGGCCTGACATGGCTGCTTGTCCTGTTCCAGAGGTTGCCCCTCAGTCTGCAAGATCCGGGCGGTCGCAGAGGGTGGGCTTACTGGTAGTTGGGAGCTCCAACGTCAGGCGCGTAATGGGGCCCCTTAGGGAAATGGCAGCAAGAGAGGGGAAGAAAACCAATGTGCACTCCGTGTGCATACCGGGGGGAGTCATTCCAGATGTGGAAAGGGTCCTTCCGGATGCCATGAAGGGTACAGGGTGCACCCATCTGCAGGTGGTCGCTCATGTCGGCACCAATGATGTGTGTCGCTATGGATCGGAGGAAATCCTCTCTGGATTCCGGCGGCTATCTGATTTGGTGAAGACTGCCAGTCTCGGTAGCGGGATGAAAGCAGAGCTCACCATCTGCGGCATCGTCGACAGGACTGACTGCGGACCTTTGGTACAGAGCCGAGTGGAGTGTCTGAATCAGAGGCTGAGACGGTTCTGCGACCATGTGGGCTGCAGATTCCTCGACTTGCGCCATAGGGTGGTGGGGTTTCGGGTTCCGCTGGATAGGTCAGGAGTCCACTACACGCAAAAAGCGGCTACGCGGGTAGCAGGGGTTGTGTGGCGTGGGCTGGGCGGTTTTTTTAGGTTAGATGGCCTTGGGCAAGTACAGAAAGGGCAACAGCCTCAACGAGAGCGGGGCAGAGTCAGGACATGTGGGGACCAAGCAGCAATCGGTATTGTAATTGTCAACTGTCGAAGCTGCGTTGGTAAAGTACCGGAACTTCAAGCGCTGATAGAAAGCACCGAAGCTGCAATCGTTATTGGTACAGAAAGCTGGCTGAAGCCAGAGATAAATTCTGCCGAAATTTTTACAAAGGTACAGACGGTGTTTAGAAAGGATAGATTGCATGCAACCGGTGATGGAGTGTTCGTCGCTGTTAGCAGTAGTTTATCCTGTAGTGAAGTAGAAGTGGATAGTTCCTGTGAATTATTATGAGTGGAGGTTACACTCAACAACCGAGCTAGGTTAATAATTGGCTCCTTTTACCGACCTCCCGACTCAGCAGCATTAGTGGCAGAACAACTGAGAGAAAATTTGGAATACATTTCACATAAATTTTCTCAGCATGTTATAGTCTTAGGTGGAGATTTCAATTTACCAGATATAGACTGGGACACTCAGATGTTTAGGACGGGTGGTAGGGACAGAGCATCGAGTGACATTATACTGAGTGCACTATCCGAAAATTACCTTGAGCAATTAAACAGAGAACCGACTCGTGGATATAACATCTTGGACCTACTGATAACAAACAGACCCGAACTTTTCGACTCTGTATGTGCAGAACAGGGAATCAGTGATCATAAGGCCGTTGCAGCATCCCTGAATATGGAAGTTAATAGGAATATAAAAAAAGGAAGGAAGGTTTATCTGTTTAGCAAGAGTAATAGAAGGCAGATTTCAGACTACCTAACAGATCAAAACGAAAATTTCTGTTCCGACACTGATAATGTTGAGTGTTTATGGATAAAGTACAAGGCAATCGTAAAATGCGTTTTAGACAGGTACGTGCCGAGTAAAACTGTGAGGGACGGGAAAAACCCACCGTGGTACAACAACAAAGTTAGGAAACTACTGCGAAAGCAAAGAGAGCTTCACTCCAAGTGTAAGTAGGCTGTTTAGGTTTTTTTATTGGTAACGCCACCTCTGTATGAAAATCACTGGCTGTGCTGTGTGCAGTCTGTGGCTGCTTTGCATTGTTGTAATACTCGCCATTGTAGTGTTAGGCAGCTGGCTGTGAACAGCGCGTAGCGTTGCGCAGTTGGAGGTGAGCCGCCAGCAGTGGTGGATGTGGGGAGAGAGATGGCGGAGTTTTGAAATTTGTCATGAACTGCTCTATATATATATATATATATATATATATATATATATATATATATATATATGATATCAAGGTAAATACATTGTTTGTTCTCTATTAATATCTTTCATTTGCTAACTATCCCTATCAGTAGTTAGTGCCTTCCATAGTTTGAAACTTTTATTTAGCTGGCAGTAGTGGCGCTGGCTGTATTGCAGTAGTGGGAGTAACCAAGATTTTTGTGAGGTAAGTGATTTGTGAAAAGTACAGGTTAATGTTAGTCAGGGCCATTCTCTTGTAGAGATTATTTAAAGTCAGATTGCGTTGCGCTAAAAATATTGTGTGTCAGTTTAAGCACAGTAGTGTACTATTATTGAAAGGGGACGTTTCATATGTCGACCCTTAGCCGAGGATACCTCACTGGAATCTTCTGATTTTTTCTTGTAGTTTGTGTAATTAGTGTAGATTTTGTTTATTGCTAGCGCGTAATTGTAGAGAAAATCTCCTTTGTAGTTGCAGTCTTTCATTGTTGTACAGTAAAACAGTTGTGGCATGCATGTAGATTTGACCAAGTATTTCGCAGCTGCAATTAACTAGATATTATTTTCAGTGTTATGTTAATGTGTTCTCTTATTTTTGCTCTTCAAATTGTGCTTGTCTGTGTTATCGTGTGAAATATTGTGACAATAATGGCGTGTGAAAAACATAACACTAGGCTCCAAAGTAAACTGAGAAATAATAGTGACGACGAGCGTAGCTTATCAGCACCGCTGTGTAATGAATTAACTAATGTTCAAAGTAGTAATTTGGTAATTGTGCATAGGGAAATGGAGCGGGCGGCAAACAATGGCGTGGACAGTGAAACAATTAGTGAAGAGGGAAGCATTATCGATCGATCGGTCGGCAACAGCTCGCCTCAGGAATCGGGAATGACAGAACACAATATTGCAAATACTGTAGACTTCGGTTTTGGGTTCTCACCGTTTTCTCAAATGAGTCAAGACACATTTTCCACTTGTCAAAATGTGAATGTTGCCGGTGCAAATTCACTGCAAAAAAGCATAGAGAAACAGATTCCAGACACTAATACATTATTATTGCAATTAATGCAACAAATGGGACAAAATCTTCAAAAGTTAGACACAGTGGAACAAAATCTTAAAAAGTTAGACACAATGGAACAACACCAGAGACAAACACAGCAACAGTTAGATACAATGGAACAACACCAGAGACAAACACAGCAACAGTTAGATACAATGGAACAACACCAGAGACAAACACAGCAACAGTTAGACACAATGGAACAAAATCAGAGACAAACACAGCAAAAGCTTCAAAAGTTAGACTCATTGGAGCAAACTCTTGAACAAACACGTGAGGATTTAACTACTGAGTTACATCACATTGAATCGAAATGTCAAAAAGTCTGTAATGACGTAAAAACACAAATTTGTGAGCATTTCCAACCTATTTTTTCGCGTCATGAAAATGCATTACAGAATCACGAAGCAGCCATAAAAGAACTGCAAACTATTGTTCATGAAAATCACGACACCCTGCAAGCTTAAATTGACTCAGTTGCATCTACCGATTCGGTTACGCAATTTGCAAAAACTCAAGAAAACTTAAAGGACACAGTAGATACGATTTCAACACAAATGGACACTCTGAAACTTGGTTCAGAAAAACACACTGAGGAAATAAGTACACTATCAGAGAAAGTAGTTGAACTTTCGGATCAGCTAAATAATTTATCTACGAAGGTAGATGATAATCTGAATGACACAGAAGAGTGCGAACAAATTAGGAAATTCAAACAAAATCAGAATCAAATTAATACGCAACACCAAAGAGAAATCCGAGAAGTACAAGATCAGCTGACACAGGTAATACAAGAATTACGTGTTTCAGAGGACACTCGCGCCCCAATACAGGAAGAGGGACATAGAAATACGGAACAGCCACAAAAGAATAACACAGCGCATTTCGGAAATTATGAAAGAAATTGGGAAGGTGCACCGAATTTTGAGATGGAACGGCCGACACGACCTAACAATGACCGATATGCGACTCGCCGACATGATGATTTTGACTATAAGCTGTTCATTTTTACACGTAAATTCAAAACGTTTAAGAATTCTGCCAACGACATTCATCCACAAGCGTGGCTCCATCAATTCTCTCATTGTTTTCCTCCCAACTGGTCATTAGAACACAGATTAGAATTTATGTGTGGCTACTTAGAGAATGAACCAGCTGTAAAAATGCGATCGGTCATTCACGATTGCCACAGTGAAGGAGAATTTTACCATGCCTTCCTCTCAGCATATTGGTCTCAAGCCACACAAGACCGAGTAAAACATGGCATCATAATGATGAAACATTTCGAACAATCTGAATTCTCCAGTCTTGTGAAATATTTTGAAGACATGTTGCATGTATTACTACAAATGTTATCTGTATTATTATGTTTTTAATGATGTTTTATGTACCTTTGTTATTGTATTCTTATGTTATAAAATTGTACTTGTCACCAGTTCATCAAATTAAGTAACTTGTAAGTTACATTTCACTGCACACGTTTCTGTTGGTCATAGTATATGGACAATATGTGAGAAGTAGGGACTGTTAGTGTTTGCACGTGTGTTGATAATTCAGCAAGGGACTGGATAACAGCATTGCTGGTTCTAAGGACATTTCAAACAAATTTTTTGTGAGTGGACAAGTGGTGGTTTATTGACTTGCTCTATTCTCCGCAAGACTCTTCGACCGTGATTGTGCACCTGCACAGTCGCAACAGATGGCTGCTGGCCATCTCTACAAGGACTACAGTGGGTCTGCACCTTTGATGACCCACCAGTACCATTATTTCTACAAGGACTACAGTGGGTCTGCACCTTTGATGACCCACCAGTACCATTATTTCTACAAGGACTGCAGTGGGTCTGCACCTCTGGTGGCCCACCAATACCACAATCTCTACCAGGACTACAGTGGGTCTGCTCTGTGATGACCTACTCACCAATATTCTTCAAAACTTCGACTGACTCTGCTGTGGGTTTGCTCTGTTGTCGCCCATTACCTGTCTGCATGTCAAGAGTCAACACTGTCTTTCCGTTGGAGGGACAACACTACTTCTTCAAGACTGTATGGAAATCCACTACTTCTGTGTACATTGTCTTTTACTGCTCAGACTTTGAGAAAAACACGACAATTTTAGTGTGATCAACGATCAGGACTGTCTTTATGGACTGTGAGAAAATTTTAGCGTTTGACCAACATTGTATCAATAAGTGTGTGCAATTGATTTCTTTGTTATTGTAATTGTGAAAAAAAATTTTAACAAATATGTATTGGCCAGCGCCCAAAAAAATTTGTAAAATTTTTTGTGGGGAGCATGGGGGCTATGTAAGTAGGCTGTTTAGGTTTTTTTATTGGTAACGCCACGTCTGTATGAAAATCACTGGCTGTGCTGTGTGCAGTCTGTGGCTGCTTTGCATTGTTGTAATACTCGCCATTGTAGTGTTAGGCAGCTGGCTGTAAACAGCGCGTAGCGTTGCGCAGTTGGAGGTGAGCCGCCAGCAGTGGTGGATGTGGGGAGAGAGATGGCGGAGTTTTGAAATTTGTCATGAACTGCTCTCTCTCTCTCTCTCTCTCTCTCTCTCTCTCTCTCTATATATATATATATATATATATATATATATATATATATATATATATATATGATATCAAGGTAAATACATTGTTTGTTCTCTATTAATATCTTTCATTTGCTAACTATCCCTATCAGTAGTTAGTGCCTTCCATAGTTTGAAACTTTTATTTAGCTGGCAGTAGTGGCGCTGGCTGTATTGCAGTAGTGGGAGTAACCAAGATTTTTGTGAGGTAAGTGATTTGTGAAAAGTACAGGTTAATGTTAGTCAGGGCCATTCTCTTGTAGAGATTATTTAAAGTCAGATTGCGTTGCGCTAAAAATATTGTGTGTCAGTTTAAGCACAGTAGTGTACTATTATTGAAAGGGGACGTTTCACAAGTTTAAACGCAGCCAAAACCTCTCAGACAAACAGAAGCTAAACGATGTCAAAGTTAGCGTAAGGAGGGCTATGCGTGAAGCGTTCAGTGAATTCGAAAGTAAAATTCTATGTACCGACTTGACAGAAAATCCTAGGAAGTTCTGGTCTTACGGTAAATCAGTAAGTGGCTCGAAACAGCATATCCAGACACTCCGGGATGATGATGGCATTGAAAGAGAGGATGACACGCGTAAAGCTGAAATACTAAACACCTTTTTCCAAAGCTGTTTCACAGAGGAAGACCGCACTGCAGTTCCTTCTCTAAATCCTCACACAAACGAAAAAATGGCTGACATCGAAATAAGTGTCCAAGGAATAGAAAAGCAACTGGAATCACTCAACAGAGGAAAGTCCACTGGACCTGACGGGATACCAATTCGATTCTACACAGAGTACGCGAAAGAACGTGCCCCCCTTCTAACAGCCGTGTACCGCAAGTCTCTAGAGGAACGGAAGGTTCCAAATGATTGGAAAAGAGCACAGGTAGTCCCAGTCTTCAAGAAGGGTCGTCGAGCAGATGCGCAAAACTATAGACCTATATCTCTGACGTCGATCTGTTGTAGAATTTTAGAACATGTTTTTTGCTCGAGTATCATGTCGTTTTTGGATACCCAGAATCTACTATGTAGGAATCAACATGGATTCCGGAAACAGCGATCGTGTGAGACCCAACTCGCTTTATTTGTTCATGAGACCCAGAAAATATTAGATACAGGCTCCCACGTAGATGCTATTTTTTTTTGACTTCCGGAAGGCGTTCGATACAGTTCCGCACTGTCGCCTGATGAACAAAGTAAGGGCCTACGGAATATCAGACCAGCTGTGTGGCTGGATTGAAGAGTTTTTAGCAAACAGAACACAGCATGTTGTTATCAATGGAGAGACGTCTACAGACGTTAAAGTAACCTCTGGCGTGCCACAGGGGAGTGTTATGGGACCATTGCTTTTCACAATATATATAAATGACCTAGTAGATAGTGTCGGAAGTTCCATGCGGATTTTCGCGGATGATGCTGTAGTATACAGAGAAGTTGCAGCATTAGAAAATTGTAGCGAAATGCAGGAAGATCTGCAGCGGATAGGCACTTGCTGCAGGGAGTGGCAACTGTCCCTTAACATAGACAAATGTAATGTATTGCGAATACATAGAAAGAAGGATCTTTTATTGTATGATTACATGATAGCGGAACAAACACTGGTAGCAGTTACTTCTGTAAAATATCTGGGAGTATGCGTGTGGAACGATTTGAAGTGGAATGATCATATAAAATTAATTGTTGGTAAGGCGGGTACCAGGTTGAGATTCACTGGGAGAGTGCTTAGAAAATGTAGTCCATCAACAAAGGAGGTGGCTTACAAAACACTCGTTCGACCTATACTTGAGTATTGCTCATCAGTGTGGGATCCGTACCAGATCGGGTTGACGGAGGAGATAGAGAAGATCCAAAGAAGAGCGGCGCGTTTCGTCACAAGGTTATTTGGTAACCGTGATAGCGTTACGGAGATGTTTAATAAACTCAAGTGGCAGACTCTGCAAGAGAGGCGCTCTGCATCGCGGTGTAGCTTGCTCGCCAGGTTTCGAGAGGGTGCGTTTCTGGATGAGGTATCGAATATATTGCTTCCCCCTACTTATACCTCCGGAGGAGATCACGAATGTAAAATTAGAGAGATTAGAGCGCGCACGGAGGCTTTCAGACAGTCGTTCTTCCCGCGAACCATACGCGACTGGAACACGAAAGGGAGGTAATGACAGTGGCACGTAAAGTGCCCTCCGCCACACACCGTTGGGTGGCTTGCGGAGTATAAATGTAGATGTAGATGTATACACACTCAGGCACGTTAACTTACCGTACGAACCTCCGGCTCGCTCGTCCCTGAATAGCCCTTGTTTTATGCCGGCAGCTCCAAAACGGTGTATTTCCGAACTAAGATTACTTGGAAAATTGTGCTCCATTCGACGTGGAACGTTCAACGTTGCAGGATAATTCAGTGTAAAATTTGCTCAATTTTCCGCTGAAATTCGACTTCCTGCAACTCAGTCTGCATCTACGAAAATAAATTGAGCTGAAAATCCTGAGGATGATGTAGATAAAGTACCATAACATATAAACTACTCGATGGAAATCAATGAAAGTGCGGGAGCATGTTGTCAGAGTACTGCTGGACGTCACTTGGGGTGTCAGCTGAACTACAGAGCCAAATGCGACCATCAACACGAGCCAATTGAAGGAATGTAAAATGACAGTGTGTGTCAATCAGCTAGCAGTTACAGTATACTCGGGTCGTATTCTTCATTACAATACGGCCCAGAGACATGTTATCACACGGGGAAGAATCATCGCAAAATTGGAAGAAGAACGTAGTGTCGGGTGTAGCCAAGGAATTTGGTATTGCTCACAACATTGTTCCATGTGCATGAGGGCGTTCCGAAACGCATGAACTGCTACTCAAAGGAAAGGTGGTGGCGATCACGGACAACTACATCAGCAGGGAAGAAGGCATCCACGTCAAACAGAGGGTGCTGTGGCGAACCCATTTAACACGACTGCAAGGCACCCAATCTTCTTGCTCCACAGTGCCATGGCAACTGTGTAAGATGGTCTCTCTGGCCGACGACCAGTACTTTGTGTTCCGTTGACACCTGCACATCGACGCACTTTTTGCCAAGAGCATAGGGACTGGACCAACGGGAGTCGGGTCCTCTGATACTTTCGAATGCGGGCAGATTCAGTCTGTTTGGTGATTCTGGACGTACTCTCATATGCCGAGAAGTGGAAAGCCGTAATGGTTCAAATGGCTCTGAGCACTATGGGACTTAACATCTGATGTCATAAGTCCCCTAGGACTTAGAACTACTTAAACCTAACTAACCTAAGGACATCACACACATCCATGCCCGAGGCAGGATTCAAACCTGCGACCGTAGAGGTCACGCGGATCCAGACTGGAAAGCCGTAATGCAATCAGGAACATTGTCAAACATGACTGTTTTGGTGGCCCAGATGTTCTGGTGTGGGGAGGCATGATATTGGATGGGTGCATTGACCTCCAAATCTTTGAACAGGTAGACGTACTGGTCAACGTTATTGTGACACTGCCCTACCCCAAGTACGTCTTTCACCGCGCATTTGGTCCTGACTTCATTTTTGTGGAATACACCGCGAACAGAGTAGGTGGAGAACCTCTTGGAACGAAAGATTATTAGGTTAGTGGACTGGTCTGTCCGTTCCCTTGACTTAAAGCCCTTCGACTACGCGTGAGATGCTTTGTTATTGCAGCGTGTCCACATGAGCCAAAGACCATCCAGCAGTTGTCAGCCGCGCTGGAGGAGGAATGGACGTCCGCCGGCCGCTGTGGCCGAGCGATACTAGTCGCTTCAGTCCGGAACCGCGCTGCTGCTGCGGTTCGAATCCTGCCTCGGGCATCGATGTGTGTGATATCCTTAGGTTAGTTAGGTTTAAGTAGTTCTAAGCCTAGGGGACTGATGACCTCAGATGTTAAGTCCCATAGTGCTTAGAGCCATTTGAACCAATTTTGAATGGACGTCCTACCACAATCAGTCCTTACCCACCTCCTACATCTACGTGATTATTCTGCTATTCACAATAAAGTGCCTGGCAGAGGGTTCAATGAATCACCTTCAAGCTGTCTCTCTACCGTTCCACTCTCGAACGGCACGCGGGTAAAACGAGCATCTCCTTGTGGCTGCCAAGCGAGCACGTCGCCGGGCATACGCAGCCATCGGCGGTGATCCCACATCCCATTAAGAACCAAGTCCCACCTTATTTTTCAGTATTATGTCGCCAATCTTGTTTTTTTTTCACATTTATCGCTTTTAACTATATAGCATAATTTTTTCTGTGGCATCGCAAAGAGCCTTCCACGAGCACCTCAGCATCATTACATCCATGGAACGTGCTCAGACAGTAACGAAACAACGACATTGCAGAGTGCTGTTCCGTCGTTAGGCGATGAAGTCCTACAAATGTCCATCTGCGGTAGGCGCCTGTAATGGTTCTGATGCTTGTGAGTCACGCGGAATGAGATGATGCCTTCTTTGACATTGCTGCTGCGGCAATCGGCAGATGATAGTTAATCGATGTGGGAAGAGCAGTGTTCTTCCAGAAGGAAGCAAACACGTAAATACCAACGTTGCACAGGCACTTTACAGCTATATGTCAAAACAATACAATCGCTGCATCGAGTGGGAGTATAGAGGAGAGGTCGCAGCTATATATTCGTACCACTGCAGACCAGCAGCTTCCCATTTGACTGGTCTTGAGAGTAACAGCCAGAACTGCCGACAGTTAGCGACAAAATTCGGCGACGCAAGGCGGCTCTCAACTTGTACCCCAGACTTCGCTCAAAAGCTACTGCCCAAAATTACCACTTTCTAGAGATTATTGATTTCGTAATGCAAGTGCAGCATATTAAGAACCGCAGCATCTTTACCTTTCACAGATAGGTTGTAATTGTCTCTTTCCAACCATACTTTCTAAGTTGTACTTTCGGCAATTAAATCATTAAGCATGAAAAAATCATGAACATATGTTCAACTTCACCACGGCTAATGCTACAAGAATGCGTTTCAGCAATCCTCATTGCACCTACCACACCTACAAGCTTTCTGCTGCCAATCGCCGTTATAGAAACGCCAAAGAACGCGCCATCTCATGAACCGTACCGGTGCACACCAAAGATGGAAGTTCCATCACGAAAACACACAATAATGTGAGTGAATTTTCTCATTTCGAGAAATCACAATGAGCTTTCTGTTTTACTTAGTAAAAACTTTCTAAAGCCAAGTCGCACAAACATTCCTTTATTTACAAACAAGAGGTTTCGACAGACTGCTGTCATCTTCAGGTATTCAAAACATTATGCTACAGAATGTCGTCATTTTGTGTTGGAACTCACCCCAGATTGTCATGTACATAAAATGTAGCACATTATATAAAGGTTTGTTATAAATAAAACATATAAAATCAAAAAGCGCCTTGTGCAGATGCCCATGTCCATGTCCATGTCCATGTATATAGCGCTCAACAGATCATTGTTACCTCAAAAAATTACAGAACACAATAAAATGCACTACTGCGCATTTTATTGTGTACTGTATTTTTGGCTCTTTTTTATTTTTTGTTTTTGTGTTTTTTATGATAGCGCGTACTCATTTTTTTTTATGACGTAACAGTCTACTATGCATTTAACGCTACATTTCGTGAATCTAAGAACTGCCCTAGAGTTAGGAAGGTGAGCATCGAAAATTATTTCATTTGACCCATAATGGAAAAAAATGACTACCTCAACTGTTTCAGGCAGTTGAATGAAAAGAAAACGCAAATTTCAGTTGTTACAGTGAACAAATATTTCTACCTTTTGTCGTTTCCTTTCTGCTACTATTTACAGTTCTGATCCTTCACGTGGGAACTGAACTGATTTTACTCAAAAAGTTTTTTTAAGTTATAACAATTTTCGTCATCATCTTATCGTATAGTCGTAACAGGAACTGCCAAGCGACCGTCTTCCACGTACCGTACTCGAGGCAATGCACGACGCACAGGATTTCTCTGTGCAACCTAATTACATCATGATTCGTGTAGAAAATTGAAATGGCGGTCTGGAATCGTGTTCCTACTCTCCTGTATTTGTATAATTGTTGAGAGCGTTTGTATCCAAGAAGAAAGCTGAAATTGCCAGTGTGTCTTCTTCACCACTTGTTGTTTGTTGGGGTCTTCAGTCCTGAGACTGGTTTGATGCAGCTCTCCATGCTACTCTATCCTGTGCAAGCTTATTCATCTCCCAGTACCTACTGCAACCTACATCCTTTTGAATCTGCTTGGTGTACTCATCTCTTGGTCTCCCTCTACGATTTTTACTCTCCATGCTGCCTTCCAATACTAAATTGGTGATCCCTTGATGCCTCAGAACACGTCCTACCAACCGATCCCTTCTTCTGGTCAGGTTGTGCCACAAACTTCTCTTCTCCCCAATCCTATTCAATACTTCCCCATTAGTTATGTGATCTACCCATCTAATCTTCAGCATTCTTCTGTAGCACCACATTTCGAAAGCTTCTATTCTCTTCTTGTCCAAACTATTTATAGTCCATGTTTTACTTCCATACATGGCTACACTCCATACAAATACTTTCACAAATGACTTCCTGACACTTAAATCTATACTCGATGTTAACAAATTTCTCTTCTTCAGAAACGCTTTCCTTGCCATTGCCAGTCTATATTTTATATCCTATCTACTTCGACCATCACCAGTTATTTTGCTCCCCAAATAGCAAAACTCCTTTACTACTTTAAGTGTCTCATTTACAAATCTAATTCCCTCTGCATCACCCGACTTAATTCGACTACATTCCATTATCCTCGTTTTGCTTTTGTTGATGTTCATCTTATGTCCTCCTTTGAAGACCCTATCCGTTCCGTTCAACTGCTCTTCCAAGTCCTTTGCTGTCTCTGACAGAATTACAATGTCATCGGCGAACCTCAAAGTTTTTATTTCTTCTCCATGGATTTTAATACCTACTCCAAATTTTTCTTTTGTTTCCTTCACTGCTTGCTCAATATACAGATTGAACAACATCGGGGAGAGGCTACAACCCTGTCTCACTCCCTTCCCAACCACTGCTTCCCTTTCATGTCCCTCGACTCTTATAACTGCCATCTGGTTTCTGTACAAATTGTAAATAGCCTTTCGCTCCCTGTTTTTTACCCCTGCCACCTTCAGAATTTGAAAGAGAGTATTCCAGTCAACATTGTCAAAAGCTTTCTCTAAGTCTACAAATGCTAGAAACGTAGGTTTGCCCTTCCTTAATCTAGCTTCTAAGACAAGTCGTAGGGTCAGTATTGCCTCACGTGTTCCAACATTTTTACGGAATCCCACTTATTCCAGCAATATACCTGTAGATAGTTGCCTGACCTGGCCACTGCGCCAGAAACAAAACATCGCAAACAGTCTCCTTGTAATCAACAAACTGGTTACTTTTAACATTTTCAACGAAATAAAGTCCTGCGATAAGATTTGGAAGTGTGAGTGTCATCCAGTGAACCCTACCGAACGCGTCAATCTTCACGGAATTAATAGCGTTCGCCTCCACCCTAACAGGCTCCGCCTAGACAGTTTCTTTTACTGAAACCTTCTCCAGCTAGCGATTACCTCCACAATTTAAAACTCGACACTTGCCGCATATCAGCACCTCCCGGATTCCATTACAAGATTCGTGTCTGCAGAATTGAGTTCTGCGTATACAAAACCGCACCCGTGACAAGGAATTTAACGATAACTCACCACATGTGACATTTATCTTTCCTTCCGTTATAAGAAAATGAAAAACCGGCGTAATGGTTAGCAAGATCTACTTCATACAGCAAAATTCCGGCTTGTACTCGCAAAAGGAGCTTATAACCATTTCCTTTATTTTGCCAGTCCTAAGAAAGGCAGAACGTGTTAAAAAATATTTAGCGCAGTTATAATATCGTTGGCTTATGGTAAAATAATAGGCATTTCCGTTGGTGTTGTCCTATCCTCTACTGTCTGGTGCTACGTGCTGGCAGGACTTCATGTACTATCATTTACATTATATTGTAGTTAAATGTTCCCTGGTGTAATTTGATGTCCTCTCTTGCATAGGTTAGCTAAGAGCTCTAGTCAAAAGCATTCATTGTGCACTGAGAAATTCCCACAAGTCAATTCTGTTTGGAAAAGACAATTTCGGCAAGTGAGACAAAACAGGGGTTTGCCGTTTAGATCAGCTCTGAATCTCAACCATCGAACGGGCAAGGAAACTGGAAATTCTCGCTATGGTCTCAGTGACACGGAATCACGCTCCGGCTTCGGTGACTTGCCGCGTCACTTTAATTTGTGTGATGCCACTACTCGAACTAAAATCGCGTCGCTATAAAGTTGAAAATGATATGATGTAAAATGAAACGCTACTAAAGTGAGGCTGTAACGCAACTGAAAATAGACGCACCATAGAAAATGTCGATAGCCTAGTATGAACATATGTTTTGTAACCGTAATCTGAAAATAGCAAAGGAAGCTTTAAAATATAGTGTGTTTCAACAAAACGCTCCCCCCACCCTCCCGCCCACAGTCGGAAGTTCGAGTCCTCCCTCGAGGGGCATGGGTGTGTGTGTGTTGTCCTTAGTTAAAGTTAGATTACGTAGTGCGTAAGCCTAGGGGCCGATGACCTCAGCAGTTTTATCCCATAGTCCTTACCACAAATTTCCAAATTTTCAACAGAATGGAGTATTTTTCAACAGAAGTTGCGACAATACAGCACTGAATCAATGAATGAACTGTCAACCAACTACAAACTAGGGTCGTGAGAGAAGAAAAACATAGTACTTCATTAATCATTTTCCGTCAACTACATGGATCGTCATTCAGGAATGTAACACTGGTATTACTCTTTTTATAATTTTAAGTACAGAAATGAAGACGATGATTACATACGACTTGCTCGAACACCCTGACGAACAGCACCACCGCATTAAGGTTTCTATGTCCGTTATACCGACCAATCTGGATGGTTTCACACGTTCGTTTAGCCAAAATTCCAATCTGATCCTCTGTGTCTGCCTCAAGAATCACAAATAAAAGACAGTTAAAATTTAGCGAAAGATGCTGCCACCATTGATGGCATCCGAAAATCAGTTTAAGATTAAATCTTCACGAAATCATGAGATATAACGATCCCTGACCGCGTGAGATAACGCTGGGAAGGGGTTTGATAACACATACAGGGCACTTTAATGTCTAAAATAAGAATAGTCAGACTACACTGAAGAATATGAGGAGAAAAACGAAACAGTCCAAAAAGGAAACAGAAATCCAGGGACATAGCCTACAACATCATTCCTGTGGGTTATATGAGTGTTCCCAAAGAGGTTCCATGCCGGCTCTAACGCTGGCTGTGACACATCTGAAGGATTTTATTACGCAGGTGTTGTTAGTTAGTGGAAACTTCTCATCACATCTGGTGAAATTACTGTGTGACATCAATTTACTATGGAATATTGCTGCATTACATTGCCTGACGAAAGCACCTAGAACCTAATGGTGTGGATTCGTAAGCTGACAGTTAGGAGATCGATGAGGACATCAAAGTACGCCGACATCATGAACCGCTACAGCGAGCAGCAAACACTAGCGCAGCCGGTGTCCCACTGAGCCAATTACGCATCCTACAGACGTCATCGACACCAAAATTGCTACAGAAAGCTGACGAGAACCGTTTCAACTGATATCTATGTCAGCTCTAGCGGATACGATGCACCTCAGTAAATGCATGTTTCACCAATCGCTAAGTGTAGGGAAATCCCCAAATAGTTTTCTACTACGGAAATAACCGGCTCCTTGGAGAAGCTGGTATAAACTGAAGGTTGGAAACTCGGTGTTCGAAGGGTAGTATGTAGAAGAATAATGTTCTGTTTAACGAAGTACTAGCTGGCAAACCCAAAATTGTCCAGGTATTCATTTTTCCACTTTTACATGTCACCAGGAAGAACATCTTTCTTTCGTTTACTCTTACCTTTCATGCACTCCTGCAGCAGACTCGGTATGAGAAGGTCGTGGACAGTTTTCGTACATTGGGCACAGCTGCTTTGTATGAATACAGCGCAGTTTTGTAAACGTCTGTATGGCAACGTCTCCTCGTACCTCTATAGACGGGTATTGTTCTCGCCTACAGCCGACTGCGCTTCGCAGTTGCAAGCTGTTAAAAGTGCTGCCAGGTGTCAGAGATTTTCTTAGGTTAATTCGACAGTAGGAGTGTCGTAGTCGTAAAGGATAAATGTATTAAAGCTTTATGCATGATGCGGCATTTTTTCACGCATCTGAGTGTTTGTGACATCATGTCTCCTCTTCTATGTGTCATAAAATTATGTAACTTTGCAGGTACATTCAGCGGTATAGGCGGATACCGCAGATAAAGTGTGCTGGTAATAGGCCAAGTAGTAAAGAAGTTATAAATTTAAACACCTTGTACAATGCGGCAGTTTTTCACATACCTCGGTGTTTATGACGTCATATCTCCTGAAATATGTGTGGTACCATGATATAATATTGTAGATACGTTTAGAGGCATATGTGGACACTGTATGCGAAACTTATTGTGAATAGAGTTAGTAGCATAGAAGTAATAAATTTGAACGTCATGCAGTTGCGGCAGTTTTTCACGCATCTCATTATTTATAACTTCATGTCTCCTGAACTGTTATAAGTAGGCGGTTCTAACCTCCACAGCGAGTGTTGCCTGAGACTAAGGGATATGTGTAACAAGTTTTTTTGAAATCGGTGCAGTGGTTTAGGAGGGTATGTGGTACTCGCAAGCATACACACAAACATACGTCCATTTTTATAATATGTGTAGTTTTCATTACTGAAAGGAATAGTCTGTTGTGCGCTGTACTGTCACGCATTGTTAAGGGACCTGAGCAGCGAAATTCTGTTCCTTATGTATGTACTCTTCTTTGTTGTAAGAGAGACCAATATAATGCTGGATGTGCAATACGACACGTTTGAATGCAATAATTAAACATTATTTTGAGAGCAGTAGAGTTTGACACAACGAAGGACGCATCAAGGTAGCGCTATTTTCGGCCTTGTGCTTACGCAGATCCTTCTACGATGGTCTAATGGAAGAGATTATACTTTCTTGAAAGTGTTTTAATTGTTTCCCTTTATTAAAATATGTTTGTCAAATTACGAAATCCTCGGTAATGTTTTATTTTTAATGCTCTGGAATATCTTATGTATAAATTATTTGAAGGTTGTATTTTTCACCCTTTGAAAATGTAGAGAACAATCATTAACGCTACATGCCTTTAATACCAGACTGATTTCTTTTAAAATTCTAATACAGAGGGAAGGCATACTAATTTGGTTATAGTGTATGGTAGTGGGACTGATAGTTTCATTGAGACGGCGTACTCTGTAACGACAAGAAATTGTGTGTTGTACAGTTTTTGTTTTGCAGTCAGACAGGAAATATTTAGCTCTGTAGCATTGTAAACACGGGATTAGACACCAACAGCCAATATTTTTTTTATTGTTTAATAAATCTATGGTAGGAAAACACTGCCAGAAATCGATCAGTTTGAAATAATAAAAACAGGAATCTACAGACCGAAAAGAAGTTTATTTTTTACAAATATGGATCGTGGGAAATTCATGGTGAGGAGTATGTCCAATCGACAGGACATTTCTCGGTTTAGTGAAACCCTTGCGCCAGCAACATTACAGAAAGCTTCCATTACATAATGTTTTTTGGTTGGTGGTCACCTGACTGCTGAGAGTGCTATTAATGACACAAAGATGATAAAAGTGCATGTGATAGTTTATTAGTCCGCATTGTTTGATTACTTATCATAAGCGCTGCACGAGAGACAATTTTTACCATTCATAGTAAGAATCTGGTATTTCTGAGCCAGGTGACTTTAGTACATTACCGAACGAAATAGTAGTACCCGAGTCGCGGGGTGCAACGTAATTTGGTGAATTAAGGTTAGATGACAGGGTAAATGGACACTAACCAATGCTTACATTCGCTGTTGGTGATGACTCTGAAGATCTAGTTCTGCCGCTAGGGGATATGTTTAACATGCTTCTGATCACTACGGCACGTCTTGCAGATTGGGACGGACGGATAAATCACGATGTGTGCTACGAATCACGCTGTACGAATTATACTGATGTGTGCTACGAATCAGGTTGTAATTTTAATGGCCTGAGCACTATGGGACTTAACATGTATGGTCATCAGTCCCCTAGAACTTAGAACTACTTAAACCTAACTAATCTAAGGACATCACACAACACCCAGTCATCACGAGGCAGAGAAAATCCCTGACCCCGCCGGGAATCGAACCCGGAAACCCGGGCGTGGGAAGCGAGAACGCTACCGCACGACCACGAACTGCGGACAATCAGGTTGTAGAATTTGAAGATACACATGTACTTGCTATGGTGAGAAATTACCATAAATAGTGATTCAGGAAAGCAATAGAAACTCGTAAGTGCAATAACTAATTTATTAGGAATCAGGAGCGATTCAGAGTAAAGGGGATGCGGAGTTCCTCTTTACACGGAATGCCCGTATTATGATTAATTCAAACAAAACACACATCCGTGACCGCAGATCTAAAGAAAAAAAAAAACAATTCACGAGCCTATTCATGTACAAGAATACGAAAGACACGCTACCCCTTCGTCATTAGTACTGTCAGATGGGGAGATAGATGCCGCTGTTCAGAAATACGTATAGCGTATTGAGGGGACAGCCTCGAAAATCATAAAAACTTATTAATTTTTATTGTTTCGCTTTATACTATTCTCTGTTATGAATACTATCACCAGATATTGTTACCGAATGTTACAGATAAATTACAGTGAAAATTTAGTAACTAATGCACATCATCGTTTATAATTCGGAAGATCTTTTAGCTTTTCCTTTCATTTCTTAGCTCATAATGTGTGATATAAATCGAGAATAAAATTAAATACAGTGCCCCCTTGAGCAACTAGTCCTCGGAGCATTAGGTGGAAAATGGAACTGATGACATTACTATGGAAAGATTTAAAATTATTGTGCACTTGTTCAAAATGTTTCACTGTTTCCTTACTCTTGGTTATGATTAATTATTTATAAATGTGGAGAACTACGCGTATTTTAAATCATCTGGTTCACATCTTTAATGTACTGTGCAGTTAAAAACTACTGAAGATGCACGGAAATGTGCAAACCAGAAATCCAAGTTGCGGTTTGAACAATCTTACCTGAAACAGTTTGCAGCCGAGCGGTTTTGTCCCCCCACAATTACTACGCCCTGTGAAACATTGTAGCTTTCCTGGCATGAGAAACTTTTCGTATGTGCTGTACGTCTATTCACTACAGTACCGGTAACGCGTGAAACTAGACCCACAAATTTTACTCCGCAGCATCATTAAGGCTGGCCACACGTGTTGCCACAGAGTGTGTTCGCGCTAGGCTCCAAGAATGGACTTGTCTGGACAGCACGCTGACATTCCAGAGTGGAAGAGCTGATCTCACGTCGCGTGTTTATTCTGGCACAGTCGTCAGATGGGCAGAGGCGTCTGAAGAACACCTGTCCAACAGCCGTTCTTGGCAACACTTCCAGATGGGCCGGGTAACCGTCTGATATCCGTCCACCTCATCTCTTCCTCAGCACAGTCCACTGTCAACTTGACACATCGTTATGCCTCGCATGTGGAGCTCTGAATGTATAATACGACCAAAACAAGACTGCGGACAAGTCCAACATGCAAGTGACATTTCATATCTTCTGACTGACTGCCAATCCAGTGGAAAATGAACAGCAGTGTTCCTATACATGAACAGTAAAGATATTACTGACACCTGTTACTGAACAGTTTTCCACTTAACAGCTACTGCGATGATGTCAGTTAGGAGACAAAGACATTAAAATTAGATTTCTAGTTTCTACTACCTACAAACAAAATTAAATAAATTGTTTCAAGTCCTTTTAGCGTTCCCACTTGTTCTGAAGGAGACTAAACTGTAATTTGATGTCAGACCTAACTGACCCTTCACAGTCCATAGTATTGACTTTATTATTTTATTGTATCGATTTCAAAAATGGTTCAAATGGCTCTGAGCACTATGGGACTTTACTTCTGAGGTCATCAGTCCCATAGAACTTAGAACTACTTAAACCTAACTAACCTAAGGACATCACACACATCCATGCCCAGGGCAGGAGTCGAACCTGTGAACGTAGCGGTCGCGCGATTCCAGACTCTAGCGTCTAGAACCTCTCGGCCACTCCAGCCGGCTGTATCGATTTCATGACATGTCGTCCCAACGTAAGATGTATCTCTGTACGTAATACATCATAAACATACTACACGTACAGGGTGGTCGTAATTAAACTTCCACTGTTTTAGACAGTGTAGATGGGAAACAACGTTCCTCATGGGTACTCAACTTTATAGGAATGGTGTTCAGACTGAGCTGTGCAGGATTTATGATGTTGGTAGTGTTAGTATCTTGACTTGCCATTAGGCGGCGGCACTGTTGCGGCGGCATAGAGTTGAAAGTGCGCATTACAGTTGCAAACAGTCAACGAGTGTCTGGACGAGGTGAGCGGGGCTTTACTCGTAAAGCTGGTTTACCGGAACAACAGCAATAGTGCTGCTGCTCTTCGCGAATATAGAAACATTTAAGGAATACAGAGAGGTCGTCTTTTCACATCGGGGTTGAAGGACGTGTTTCGGAACTCCGAATTAGCTGGGCATACTGGAATTGCTCCTGGGAGAGTGGGAGAGGCAGACGGAGAGCTGGGCCACAAATGGCCGAAGAAGTTACAGTTACTAAGGCTGAGAATGCTGGACACATTGTGCGATTTTCAAGAAGTGCACGAGCTGTGTCATGACAGCTGAACATTCCGTGGTCCACAGTTCCAAAAGCCGGCCGCGGTGGTCTAGCGGTTCTGGCGCTGCAGTCCAGAACCGCGGGACTGCTACGGTCGCAGGTTCGAATCCTGCCTCGGGCATGGGTGTGGGTGATGTCCTTAGGTTAGTTAGGTTTAAGTAGTTCTAAGTTCTAGGGGACTTATGACCTAAGATGTTGAGTCCCATAGTGCTCAGAGCCATTTGAACCATTTTTTGAACAGTTCCAAAAATCTTTCGTTAGGCAGCAGCAGAGCAAACCCTTGTGAGGTTCCAGTAAGTTGGTTATCATATTGAGCAACGTTTGTTACCTAGAACGTAAGCATGGTACGAAAATAACAAACATTTCACTATCATACTGAAGTTAATATATATTTATTTCGATTGTTTATACGTTAATTCTCTTCTGCGTGTCCTTAAAATGTTTCCACAATGTTTCATTGTCCTATGATCACTCGTTTTTCGTGGGCATCAACTCAAATAGCGAAGGTTTAATTATAACCATCCTGTAGTCATATATTAATTACATGCAGTACATGTTTTCAGACAAAGGTCTTAAATAAACTACAAACATTTACGGTTTTCAAACTTCCTCGCTGAGAACAACTGTGTGCCATATCGAACTCGAACCTAGTACATTTCCTTTCGCGGGCAAGCGCCCTCCTGACTGAGTATGAATAACGATACCTCTCTGCCCCCTCTACTGCCATCTTCCGCAACAGCTTCACTTCTACCAGTACCTCATCTCCTATCTTCCAGATTTCACACAAGTTCTCCCACATTCGATTGTCGGTTCGGCACATAGTTTTAATACTCAAAGAAGATTCGTATCCGCCCAGACTCATCTGCAGAGTGTATATTGATCCTGGTTTACATGTTTTAGTTTTCACTCCTAAAAACAAATACCTTACGTGACATATCCAGGGAGTTATCTCCCTAAGTTTGCAAACAAACCTTCCATCAAATAATAATATAATTATCAGATATATACATATGTGTTTGATTAGCTTTCTGCAGGTTGATTGAAGATGGTGCGCACAAATTGAAAGAGATGATAGGTGAGTCGAAATACAAGACCTTTCGAATAGGAATTTGTGGTCTTTGAGGTAGTCTTGAACCAGTGAAAGCGTTACATAAGCTATGCACAATCTGTGCATAAGGTGGTGAATTATGGTCAAAAAGCCAAACATTCAGCTCCAGTTCCAAGTGCCGTGAGTCTTACCTGAAACAAATCTTACAGGAGAACATCGCAGTAACCAACAGTTGGAGGTTTCTTTTTCAGGTCAAAAGGGAAGAGGTTTTTACATATTTGTAACCCATGGAGAGAAGTTGGTGCCTTCTTGCAAACTGCAAATGGTTCAAATGGCTCTGAGCACTATGCGACTTAACTTCTGAGGTCATCAGTCGCCTAGAACTTAGAACTAATTAAACCTAATTAACCTAAGGACATCACTCACATCCATACCCGAGGCAGGATTCGAACCTGCGACCGTAGCGGTCACGCGGTTCCAGACTGAAGCGCCTTTAACCGCACGGCCACACCGGCCGGCTGCAAACTGCAGTTGTGCACTCAGCACAGGATAGGTTTTCATCTATTATTACTTGTAGACTCTTTGCTGGTAAGGAGGAATTGATGTTTACCCCATTTAGGATATTTCGGGTAAATGAGACTTGAAAGACCAACCAGGACTGCTTCGCTTTACGATGTATTGAGTATTAGCGCTGTACTCCCCGCTCACTTTGATAATGCACACAGGTCAGTATTGACATGCTCGATAGCTAACTTCAGATTTATTGGTTATGCACATACGAGTATATAACTGGAAGTCATTAGCATACATAAAGTACTTAGGGCAAGAAATGTTATTGACAAACAATAAAAAAAGAGTGTAAGATCTAATACCGAGCCCTGCGGCACGCACCATGCTACCTGTCTCCATTACAGCTTCATGGTGCCGGATATGACGCGTTTTTGAAGAAACTCAGGTAAGAGCGAAGCCATTCCACTATACACGGATGATAATTTAGGTATCTAAATTTGGCAAGTATGATGTACAATTCGACAGCGACAAAGCCTTTGCTCAAGCCTAAGAAGCGCATTGTCCGTTCATTGCTTGCTTCAGGTCGTCTGTTGCATTTAATTAAGCGATGTTGCACTGCGAAGTTTGCAGGAAGCTGATTCGTATTCGTTTAGTAGGTTGTTGGTGGTCAAGTAATTGGTTAGCTCGTCGTCGGCTATAGCCTCGAGCAGTGCCGGTAGAATGGAAATGGGTTGGTAATGAGAGGTTGCCGTGCTAACGTCTTCTTTGGGCAGTAGCTTGACAAGTCCCTGTTTCCAGTTCTCAGGGAAAACACTTTTACTCACGGAATGCAAAGATGTCAATTATTTGGGCAGTAGATGGTCAATAATAGGTTTCATCATTTTGATTACGAAGCCTTCTTGTCAATTTCTGTCCAAGGCAGAATTTCATGTAGCTACCATCATTCATGGTGATGAAGTAATCAACAAGCCTCGGTTACGTTTTTGGATTAAACGTGATTCTAGGTAAAGTTATGTAGCGGTTTAGTTCTTACACTGAGGCAATGAGTTTACCTGCAACTTTAGCTTTGCCCATATTGAGACCACGTAGATTTTTGCGTAGGATGGGTAATCTGTGTCTGTGGTAGGTTAATGTGTAGGCGTATCTTATTTTAGCATTTCTTACTGCTCAGCTGATTCTGCTCCGCTGTTGTAAGCAATATGATTTTCAGTAGTAGAGCGTAGTTTGTATGGCCGATCTGCGGCGATCCTCCGGTTCATGAGGTGTTGTAGCTTATTATTTAGCCAAGGTGCCAGTGTCCTTCATATTTATGACATATTGTGTGGACAAGTACACCTGATAAAGAGACAGGATGTCTCGACATCGATAACGTGAAAAAAAATTAAATAGAATGAATAAGGTACAAATATCGAACATGATGCACAGAGAGCAGTACATTTCTCGCATGTTATAGCGGTACACAGAAGTCATGGCGCCCAATGAGGTAGTTTAGGTAACAAACATTTTCTTCATGTGGGTGCTCTTGATGTTAGGGAGTTACACTACCTAACCATCAAACTCTGAGAAACCACGCACAGAGGATCATTTTTCACTGGCTAAAATATTTTTTAACACGTGATTTTTACATTAAGTAATCCGTAATATTCAGGGAACCGATAACAAGTGGACATGAATTAAATTTTAGAAAAGTTTTGTTCGAATATATTTACAGCAAGTGTTCAGTTTACCCGAGCCACATTAAATGCTTGAGATCCTTCGCTGGTATGATCTCCCAATTCCGTCGAGCATGGCAGGATTGTGTTTCATCTCTTGAAACACAGCACTGATTCGGGCAAGCACCTCTGCTCTGGTTGCAATCAGAGTAATGCACATCACACTTTCGACGTGCTACCGAAATAAGAAAGTTTTAAGAGACATTAAGTCAGGCGCTCGGCCACCTAATCGGCTCTGCTCTACCTGTTGAATGTCTTCAAAAGTCGACTTACATTAAGTACTGTGTCCAGCAATTCCGTGAGAACGGTGTTCAGATAAGTAAATCTTTTTTTTTTCTTTTTTCACCAAGGTTCTATCTAGTTTGATACGACCGGCAACGATTTCTTCTGTTGTGCCAAAGTGTCCATCTCAGAACAGCTCTTACACTGATGGTCATCCACTCCAGTTAAACGTGCTGGCTGAACTACAGGTCCCAGAAGATTATTACCAACCATTCCAGCCCAAATGTTCAGGGAAAACCATTGTTAGTGAGATTAAATAGCCATTGCATGTAGGTTCTCATAAACTGAGATGCAATTATTCTGAGTAGTAGACGCAACTCGTAACTTAGGGCATATCTCTTAGTACATGCGGCTATGTGTACGTGTGTAAGCCACGTCCATTAGAATTCTGATGAAGAAACCGTTATATTAAGTCCACACAAGATGCAAAGTCGGGTCGTTGTGGTTTCTGATGCTGCGGCATCTGTAAGTCGTAATCCTGAACTACCCTGCAAATGGTTACGCTCTTTGTGCTTTATAACGCACCGCAATAGGTGTCCTAGTTAAAAGTTCATTGCTACGCGTCTCTATCACGCCATGTATAGAAGGCAGCTTTCAACATCAGGTGTGCAGTTTTACAAAGCTACTATTTTGAAGAGAAGTACTCTCTTTCGGCATTTATTAGCTAGAACACTTTCTCCACAAATCCCTGGGGAAAACGCCACGAACAGCTTCAATTAAAATGGACGATTATCGTAAGCAACCCTTTTCGGATCAGTAAAAATTTAATGTTTTTCTTTTCGATTGACTGAAGTTTCCTTGCGTAATTATTCATTAATTTTTGTTTCTCAGTAAAAAGAGTGAGAAGTAAACTTAAATGCAGATCCATTATGGGCCCCTGCAAGGACGTGTTAGTGAGAAGTCACAGACCATGTTTTCTTCGTATTCTATTAAAATATACTACTGTGAACTATCATACGTTTCTAAGGTACGCATTTTATTTCCTGGCAGCCAGGCTCCATGACGGAATCCGACGCATAATTCTCGACCTGAAAACACATGGTACCGCCATCGAAAAATAGGCCTCCATCACATCAACAAACTTACCTCTCCAACCATCGTACTTTGTATAGCGAACGATACATACTGTATGAGTATCATACTTTACTCGTGGGAGGTCCACAGGAAGAACGGTTCCCAGTGCACTCTACATTACACTAATTTAACCATCATTATCAGTATGCGTGACACATGTGGAAGAAAGTAACATATTTTGACCCTTTCGGAAATTATACTCTTGGGTCAAACAAACGTCTGTTCAGTCATGCTTAACTACCTCTGCAGCGGTCTCGCGTTCACTAAACAGGTCTATCACACACTGAGCAGCTCATATGAATTTTCTCTCTTTCTTCTACTGGTATGAATTGATAAGATTCCACACTAATGAACAATGCACAAGGGTCTTTGGGGCGGACATTTTTAAATTCCTTCATGGATTTGTTCATTTGGATTCTTCCAGTAAATCTAATCTTTTCCATCCTTATATGGGCGTTCCAACTTTACCAACCGCAATACTCATCATGATTTTAAAACGGGAAACTCTGGCTGTCATGGAAGAAATGGAAGCGTTCGTACATTATCTACATCTAAAAGATGACGTCTATTCAAATTTCGCGCCAGTTCAACATTCTGGACGTTACTCCGGTTATTAATTGCCCGCATTTCACATTTGCAATGGCTGATCCCGTGCTTAAGTTAACCTGTGATCTTGCAATGTTAATCAAATAAGTTATCTAAAGAAATGTATTCCAAAAATTTCATTAGCCAGTCTTAATTATTTTTTGATGCTGCGATTTTTCGTCCGTCAGTGTACTTGTCGTAAAATGAAATAGAACTGAGTTCGTGCCTCTACCATCATTTCGCCTGGCAACATATTCTGCACATTTTCATAACAGTTGTAATTGCGTGCCCTTCTCTCGTCTCTTCGGTGATTCGATCTCTCTCTCTGTCTCTCTCTATGTGTCTTCCTTTCTTTTCCCTTCTTTCCCCTGCTAATAGTTCCCAACAAGGACTTCCCCATTGCTCCCTGTGAATGGTTTTCCATATTCTGTGCCCCAAAAAATTACTTACCCTCTAACACTATTCTATTTGCAGCCAAAACTAATTACAATAATGGTGACGGTCTGGCTGCCGTTACTTGGATTTAAATATCATTTTATCTTATACTCATCACAGCTAATTCGGAATTGGTAACACGCACAAGTCGATAACTCTTCGTTTGAGACAAGCTAAAAGTTAAGTTTTTGCAAACTTCTCATTTTTCTAAAAGTACGTGTTATTTTCAGTCTTCTATTTACCTTTGTGATTCCGCAACTTATTATCTTAAATTTCCTTAACTACAAAAACTAATATATTGTTCTATAATTTAATTGTTAGTTTGAATTAGTTACAAAAATATGTTCCCTAGATTTTGTTTTAGCCGTACTGTAATCGATTCTGAGGACTGCAATAAAACTGATCTATTAGCATCTTCCATTAGTTGTTGAAGATTAACTATGCAAAAGTTGAACTCTACATTGGTCAGTATGAAAACGAGCTTAGGGATCTGGCAACTTATTCTTGCCTGGTTTACCTCTCATTTCTGAGCATCCCATGGTTCCCATGAATTTTGGTGGTAACAGTAAGATTGACAGACTTGCTTTTTGTGTGCTAAAATAGGGTGACTCACTACCATGTTCTGTTGAGAAAGGTGTCGCAGACTCTTCGTCAAAGTGGTAACTCATTTTCACAGCTCCCATCTCCAATTTAATTCATCACTTGCATAAACATTTTTCTACGCACATTTGTAGACTTAATATGCACATGAAACAGAAGTTGTATCACCCCGGTTCTTAGAACTCCTGATGATAGACGTTGACTGTGGATATTGTATCACAGACATAGTCCCTTTGACTTTTCAGAGATGTCACTAAATCCGCCCAAAGATGTAAACAACCATGCAAGAGCAGCGCCTATTAAATGGAAGCGGTCCGACAGCCGACCATTTCCAGTCATTCCACCATGAAGGAGGTACACGGCTCGTGTTGTCTGTACTTCAACCATGCATAGACTGTCAATACCGCGGTTCGATCGCGTCCGCATTGTTACTGTGGCCGGCCGCGGTGGTCTAGCGCTTCTGGCGCTGCAGTCCGGAACCGCGGGACTGCTACGGTCGCAGGTTCGAATCCTGCCTCGGGCATGGGTGTGTGTGATGTCCTTAGGTTAGTTAGGTATAAGTAGTTCCAAGTTCTAGGGGACTTATGACATAAGATGTTGAGTCCCATAGTGCTCAGAGCCATTTGAGCCATTGTTACTGTGTGCCAGGAAGGCCTCTCAACAAGGGAAGTGTCCAGGCGTCTCGGAGTGAACAAAACCAATGTTGTTCGGATATGGAGGAGATACAGAGATAGGAACTGTCGATAACATGCCTCGGTCAGGCCGCTCATGGGGTACTACTGCAGTGTATGAAGCCGGCCAGAGTGGCCGAGCGGTTCTAGGCGCTACAGATGGAACCGCGAGACCGCTATGGTCGCAGGTTCGAATCCTGCCTCGGGCATGGGTGTGTGTGATGTCCTTAGGTTAGTTAGGTTTAAGTAGTTCTAAGTTCTAGGGGACTGATAACCTCGGCTGTTAAGTCCCATAGTGCTCAGAGCCATTTGAACCATTTTTGCATTGTATGACCGCTACCTACGGATTATGGTTCGGAGGAACCATGACAGCAACGTCACCATGTTGAATAATGCTTTTCGTGCAGCCTCAGGACGTCGTGTTACGACTCAAACTGTGCGCAAAAGGGTGCATGATGCGCAACTTCACGCCCATCGTCCATGGCGAAGTCCACCATGCAGTGTGGTACAGATGGGCCCTAAAACATGTCGAATGGAGCGCTCAGGATTGGAGTCACGTTCTCTTCACCGATGGGTGCCGCATATGCCTTCAACCAGAGAAACGTCAGAGACGTGCTTGGAGGCAACCCGGTAGGGCTGAACGGCTTAGACACACTGTCCAGCGAGTGCAGCGAGATGGTGGTTCCCTGCTGTTTTGGGGGGGGGGGGGAGGCATTATTTGGTGCCGACGTATGCCGCTGGTGGTCGTGGAAGGGGCCGTAACGGCTGCGCGATGCATGAATGCTATCCTCCGAGCGATAGTGGATCCATTTCAGCAGCATATTGGGGAGGCATTGGTCTTCATGGACGACAATTCGCGTCCGCATCGTGCACATCTTGTGAATAACTTCCTTCAGGATAACGACATCGCTCGACTACAGTAGTCAGCGTGTTCTCCAGACATGAACCCTATCGAACATGCCTGGGACAGATTGAAAAAAAAAGGGCTTTTGTATGGACGACGTGACCCACCAACCACTCTGAGGGATCTACGCCGAATCGGCGTTGAGGAGTGGGACAATCTGGACCAACAGTGCCTTGATAAACTTATGGATTGTATGCCACGACGCATACAAGCATTCACGAATGCAAGAGGACGTGCTACTGGGTATCAGAGTATCGGTGTGAACAGCAATCTGGACCATCACCTTTGAAAGTCTCGCTGTATGGTCGTATAACATGCAATGTGTGGTTTTCATGAGCAATAAAAAGGGCGGAAACGATGTTGATCTCTATTCCAATTTTCTATACGGGTTCCGGAACTTCCGGAGGTGAGGTGATGCAAAACTTTTTTTGATGTTTGTATTTTTCTTTGCCTCGTTGAAATCCTTTTTCTTTCTCTGTAACTGGTAATAATTTTCGTGAATTTCTTGTAAATTATGACGGGGTGGTTGACAGTTTTATAGTTTTTATCTGGTCCAAGATTTGGAGAATTTCCGTCCTCCGCATGACATATGTGCACAATTTTGAAATTTATTTTTATATTACTTTTCCCTAAAGTTAAATATTTCTATTGGTACGCCATCACATCCAATCGCCCATCTGTTCTTTATCTTTCGAATGTCTCTTCTCTACCCCAAGCGTCATTATTTGCAGAAGTCACTATTTTCATTATAAGGTAGGCTACCTATGTTTCTTGAGCCATTCGAACGGTTAAATAACTCTTCGAGTGCTCGTAAAATATTTTCTCTGTTGTTAGTTACTGTGTCGCTTGCCATCTTAACGAGGAGATACTGTGACTTATTAGTATGAGTTCTGTTCTTTTTTCTCATACTCGTATAGTTTACTGTTATATCTCTTACAAAATTTTCATTGTATTCTCTTAGTTTCTAGTAGTTATTTTGTTCTGTTGAGCGTATTTTTTAGTGTTCCTACTAACTCTTTCTTACAACTCTTGCATGTCATTTAACAGTTGTCGTATTCTATTTGCGATTTGATCCTCTTTTGTTTTCGTCGTACCTAATATCTCTTGATGTTGCACAAGCGCCTTTTTTAATGAGTATGCAATGTTCCTTTTCTAAGACTTTGATCCTGATTATTAATTTAGTCTTTATATTTTTAAACAAATTCTCGCCATTTACGTTGAGCAACGATGTTGCGGGTGTAGGGAGGAAGGAGGGGGAGAACAGCAAGGAGAGGGTTGGGTTTTGAACCAGTTATGTTTTTTGTTGTGTTCGAAGAAAAAAGAAGTGACCGAAAAGATGATGTAACTGAAGGTGAAGAAGACATTCAAAAAAATACGGGAAGTGGTATGGAGGGCATCGCTGAAGATCAGAGTGCATGGAAAAGTCTAGAGTTGACATTTATCCATAGTCGATGAAAAATGGCAAATAATAATGGTGATTGCCTTCACGTTGAGTTTGTTCCTGTCAAGGTTTGTGTGAATTTTTACTCGGCATAGTACTGTTCTAAACCCACCAGAGATGTTAATGGCTCTGAGCACTATGGAACTTAACATCTGAGGTCATCAGTCCCCTGGAACTTAGAACTACTTAAACCTAACTAACCTAAGAACACCACACACATCCATGCCCGAGGCAGGATTCGAACCGGCGACCGTAGCGGTCGCGCGGCTCCAGACTGAAGCTCCTAGAACCGCTCGGCCACAACGACCGACACCAGAGATGTTAAATGGGGTTTAGGATCGCCTGATCTTGCAGTGTTCCTTCATTGACCGACAAAGTAGAGTTTATTTCATCAAAATTACGTTTCATCCTTACCAAATCCGGTTCCTGTTCGTTTTCTTCTGGAAGGATATATTACGGACAAATATGTTGTTTCTTTTTGACGAAGTCACTGACGTACGACGAATGTTCTTTCAGCTGTGACATCTAAAGTTTCTCATTCAGAGATCGTTCTTTGGCTTTTGTTCTACATATTAAAATACCCCATTATCATGTACGTACAGGTCTACTATCTCAGAAAGGGAATACGTTGATGTACAGACCGGTATTCCCATAAAATTTCTATTGTTTATTTGTAAAGCAAGTTTTCCAGCATTTATTGGTGTCGCTGATCACGCGCGATTTGTACGAGAAAGAGTATCAGAGTTTAGTGTCTCACAATATCGGCTGACTGTTCAAGTGACGTCGCTTTGGTGAACGCCAGATCCGTAGCTTTGTGCTGACAAACGTTCCTGCCGTAAAGATGTAATGCGCCCTCAATCTAAGGCAGAAATGATGTTTGAACACTTGTTGATTGATGAGCAGCGCATGTAACTTACGTTGCAGAAGACATAACACGCTCTACGATACAACACTGAGTGTCCAGTTCTAATTTGCAATCCATTAAACGAAGTAATGTACGCAGCTGTTTCCTGAGGTCAATAGAGTATTGAGAAATACGTGTACTATCGCACATTTGCAAGTCATGAGAGTCGCGAGAAACCTTTTTTGAAAAGTTTACATCCCTGGAGAACAAATGATGCACGACTAAGACATCTGACATCACCTGTGATAACGAGGTCTGCTAGATGAGTTCTTGCAGTTTTGCATCACTACCTATTTCCCGCCTGAAATTTGAAGAGGAACTTCAAGGAAAAATATGTGAGACTGCAGGATTGTAACGGAGTGATACGGGTTGAATGAAGGTAAGCGTATTGCGGTAATTTCCAAGAAGCGTTGCATATCGAAGTCGTGGTCCGCCTCCGACCGGTACATATCGATCGCGCGACTCTCTAGGCGGCAAATATGAATATTATTTTTTGTGTTGACAACGGAACGCCGTATAGCGTTGCTTATAGCGTTGACTTAATCCAATATAGAATCGTGTTCGAGTAGTCTCACGTGCCGGAATTTAATTCCGCGACTGTGTAGGGTAGGCAGTTGTTTACAATTTTGTTGGGAATATGGGCTGCTGCCAAACCACGATCTGAGGAATTTCATCGACTGTCATTGGGAGACGTGCGTAACAGTCTCTAAGAAAACCGCCGGTGCAGACTTCTCTTTTCAGTTGCGCTGCACAAAATGCAAGAAAAGTATTTGCATCAGGAGAAACACATGGTCTGATAGCTTAAAATTGATCATCGAAAATTGTATCATTATAGTGTTGTGATGGGTACGAGAATGCACGTTACAAGCCACTTTGTCGGAAACTGATGTGTCAGTTAATCCTATTTGCGACTACTACGGTTTTTGTCGTGAGGTGTGGTACGTTATTGTCACGAATGTTAGTGTCTCCATCGGTGGTGAGAACAAGGTTGTAGAAGTTGATAAGGTGCACATCGTCACTCAGAAGTTTGGGAGGGGACGTCTTGTAAATAACAAAACAGACTACATGAGGGCTATTCGGAAAGTAAGGTCCAATCTGTCGCGAAATGGAAACGGCACTGAAAATCCGATGCACGTTTGCACAGATGTGTTGGGCAGTGTCTACATTATGCTTCTCGATCGTGTCACTTCGCTCTTTTCAGTTCTGAGGACACGGTGAGTACACAAAGATGCCTGGAACAATAGTGTCTGTCACCAAGTATGGGTGCCCGCTCAGAAGTTTCGCTTAATTTCTTGCAGCCCCACAAAATGTGACTGTAATGCGTTTCCCTCTTCAAGACAATTCTTGGCCGCACATTGCAGGGGCAGTGAGAAAGCGACTACAGCGTTTTCGATGGAAAATGGTTGATCATGCACCACACTACGCGGACACAGCCCCGTCTGATGTTTATCTCTGCTCAGATGAATCACTGGCTATGTGGACAACATACTGCAGGTCAGCGTTCGTCTTCGCTCTTGTCAACGCCGTAAATAGTCGCGTGTTCTATATATATCTGTGTGAGGGACGCCGTGACTTCGACATGCAACGCTTCTTGGAATTTACCATTGGACTCCCGCACAAGAAATTAAAATTTTGCTCGGCATTGAAACGAAAGCAGATTTTTGCCTGACATGATCAGGCGCTAACACAGCCTCGCGGCACCCGTCTCCTGACTCTGGAAGCAGCACCTCCCGCTGTCCCACCCTGTCTGCTGCCAGACAGAGACTAATTTCATTTCGTAGCTCCGGGGTGAACGAGGGGTGCCATCCATCAGCAGACGGCGATTCCAAATCGGATTTGTCGCCCGCTTGTCAGTGACGGATCGCATATGACGCCCCCCGTGGCGATTACAGCCGGGCGCGATCCCTCAACGCATCGCCCAACAAAAGCGGCTGAATTAGTTGGCAGGGCAAATGCCAGAGGCCAGAGAGCACATTCGGACTACGTCTATGCGGCTGAATAACAAAAAAATGTACGCAGTTTTCACTGGAATTCGTCCGAGGTAGCTTAATTTCTATGGAGCCCTTAAGGGGAATGATCTACTATTGTACTCCGTGCGGCGAGAGAAGAGCCTTAAAAGTTGAAGTGCCCTTTACGAACGTGCATCGCGCGTCTTCGAAGACCAGTTAGAAAATGAGATTTTGTTTACGGAACAGCAGCTACGCACCAGCGTTACCGTAGTGCTACGCGACCCCTGCTTACGGTAATGCCAAGCAAGCGAATTTGATTCTTCATTTACTTCTGCTACAATAAAAATAAATACAGTCACTATCACAAAATTACACACATTTTCGATAGGCTGCTTCTTGAATGGAAGCGGAAAACAATTACCAATGATTCTGGTTTAACCGATTTGTCAAAATATATTTGAGAGTTGCATCTTTTGTCCAAATGTATGTAGTCCATTAAAACTCATTAAATCCATAGCAATCCAAAAATTTTATTCACTGATGTATTCTGTTACTGCTAGTAATCTGAGCCTTCGCCCCTTTTCCTAGTGAGTGTCACGAATTAAGCGACTCAAAATGTAAGTCAATATGTTTCATAAAGGTTGTTGTAAAATCACAATTGTTAAAACCCGTAACACCTATTCCTCTACAAAATAACATCGCAGTTATATTTCTCGTACCTGTATTTGTCTGTCGTTCTGTGATTCAATTTTATGAGCGAGTATTCATTATCAATTAAACTACCTAGTGTATTATTCATTATTGCAGTATCAGAGCGCAGGTAACCTCAGTGAACGCACTCAGTTTTTTACCATCCTATTTACTCATAGACGATTCTTCCTGATTCGGTTCTCTTTGTATCTACTCTTCACCACCACTGCATTGTAAACAATTCCACCGAAAGAGATGGCGCAGTGGGTAGCAAACTGGACTCGCATTCGGGAGGACGACGGTTTAGAGACCCGTCCGGCCATCCTGATTTAGGTTTCCTGTGATTACCCTAAATCAGTTAAGGCAAATTCCGGGATGGATTCTTTGAAAGGACACGGCCGAATTCCTTTCCCATCTTTCCCTAATCCGATGGGACCGACGACCTCGCTATTTGGTCCCGTCCCTCAAACCAACCAACCAACAGTTCTATAACAAGTTTGTTAGTGTGGCCATCCTCCACAGCAAGCATTTGTTTTGTACATAAAACTGCCTTTTCCTGCTGCTAGTTACTTTGTTTATCCCAGACGCGTTTCGCCTTCTACTGTTCTAACGCATCATCAGTGGGATCTGTAACGATACAGTTTTGTTAGTTATAGATTATCAAACAGTTCAGTGCACGATTTTTTGTAAAAAAAAAATAATTACGATTTTCTGATCTATGTTTCCTCCCATCTGGTCAGGAGGTCGCACTACCACTTTTATCACTGCCATATAATCACATCTTTGTGTGTTTCTCCCTCTTTTTTGTGGTGGACTATTGTTCTTTTGTCACTCGATACAATTATTTCGTCGTACACTTCTTTTCACAGCGTAAATATTGCGACTCCATTACGTGTTTTATCTTCTTTGGTATGTTTACCTATTTGTTGCCAACCTAACGAAGTATATGTTCGTTACTAACTTTTATTTATGATTTTTATACCGTGTGTGTGTGTGTGTGTATGAGTGAGAGAGAGGGCCGACTTTTTTATGGGGGGTAAGGGGGGTGTACTAGCTGTTAGCGAGTGGCTGAAAACTTTGGTGCCAGTAGTTTTGACTTTTCTTTTCAATATTCTGTGGAGGGATTCATGGATGAGTGAGTGTAAAGATGTTAGGTTCTATTATTATTACATTGGACAGTATTATTATGTTAATACTTTTTGCAAACGTTTTCTATTATTTTATGTTTTCTATTATTTTATCTATTAGTATAAATAATGAATCGCTTGGCATGTGTACTTGGTCATCCAACAAGATTTTCCCCTCTGCTCTGGTTTTATGTATGTGGTAATTTTCTTGCATGTTCAGGAGGTGTTTTTTATTGTTGATTCTAATTATTTTCATGTCATCTTCTCTAGTAGTATGGTATTAATTTCAAAAAATTGAAAACAAGAACACACGAAAAATCGTAGTGAGATTGAGGCCCTGCATGCCGATGTCACAAGCAGGCGGTGACGAGACAGGAAGAGTATGTCATTTTCTCTTAGGTGTTCTGCAAATGTGGAGTGGTATTTCCCATATTTCCAGGCTCTCATGTGTTCGTTGTAACTGACATCAAATGTTTTCCCTGTTTGCCCTATGTATGTGCCTTCACAAGTTTTACACTGTAGCTGCTATATACCTGCTTTCTGGTATATGTCTCTGTTTTTTGTCAGTTTTGGGGTGTATTTTCGTATAGAATTGTCTGCTGTGTATGCTATGTTTATTCTCTGTCTTTTGAAAATGTTGGTGATTTTATGGGTTAGTTTATGTTTGTATGTCATTGTGTACCATCTTGTGTTTTCTTTCATCTTTTTCTGACTATCCTGTGTAGTTCTTATGGGACTGCGTGTTTGTGTTTGGTTCTGTTGTGTTGTTGTCTGTGGTTTGGAGCTTTCTGCTTTTATTTTCCTCTTAATTTTGTTGTTTAGCTTTGTGACTGTGTTATTATTGTAACCATTATTTTGTGCTACCTGCATTATTATGTCCAGTTCTTTTTGGTAGCTTTCTTTGGTGAGTGGTACTGTGTTGAGTCTATGGAGCATGATTCGGTCCTTTATTCCTTTCACTACTATAGATTTGCTAACTCTAATTATTATTAGTTTTCCAGTAACTTTACATACTGACTTATTCAATTCAATTCCCACATACTCTTCCTGTCTCGTCACCGCCTGCTTGTGACATCGGCATGCAGGGCCTCAATCTCACTACGATTTTTCGTGTGTTCTTGTTTTCAATTTTTTGAAATTAATACCATAGAGCTGATCTTTGCATAGTAAATATTTCTTTCCTCTACCTTGCTATTCGTAATGAATCGTATCTCCCGTTATCTTTTTTCCTAATGCTGCTGACCTGGGATCTTTATCTTGTTTTCATTTCACTGCATTGAGCTCTACTTCGTCTAGACTCAGTTTAAACAGTTTCATTTTTTACATTTCCTGCCTTGTCTACTACATTCGTGCTTACGAAATCACTCACCCCGTCTCTTAGAAGTCACCACTTTCGTTGGATTTTTAGTCTTTTGCTTATGGTCATCTCCCCTTAGCAGTCCACTATCGGAGATGTGAATGGGGGTTTACTTCGATTCTTTTTGCCCGTGGAGAAATCATAAATTACAAGCCACATTTCTGTGGTTACACATGGTGACTTTAATGACGTGGTTTCCATTACGTTGTGCGTTTCCCACTGCTCTTCTGCTTTAAGGGGCAGTTTCCCAGCTGAAAGTGATGGAGTACACTGGACCTGTATCTGCTACTCCGGCTTCTCTGACAAGGCCTTTGGCAGAACTGGAGCGACTTATAATAGAAGTCTTCAGCAGCTATTGATTACTGCTTTTTTCACTTAAGTCATTAACGATTTAATTATGAGTCAAAAGAGAGAAATGAACTTTAAAGCTAGAAACCAAGCAGATATTGGGACAAAGTGCATGAAAATGTACTTTAAGAAGCATATATCATATTTTACAATTGTTGAAGGGCATATTGGTGTCACAATGCACGTCGGAAACTCAAGAGGTGTTGGTATTAAATTCTCTTAACAAATTTGGATTTTTTTCGAACAGTGGTAGTCCATTAAGATAAACAGGAGAGCTCCTTTAAAGATAGGGAAATAAGAGACATCTACTGGCAGATTTTAAACTAGAGGACTGAACTTTTATTTCGGTGACTCAGACGGTGAGAGCATTTCCGTAAAAGGTTCCAGCTTTGGTTCACAGCAAATTGCATCAGAAAAAAACCTGTGGAGCTATGATTCCTGTGTGTTCCTATTGGGTGATAAAGACGTAGCTACGAATATACCAAAACAAATAAATATACAAATAAATAAATTTTCAATAGATAACTGTTCAAGGTGTGAAAGAGGCCCAAAATTATCTCCCTGAGAGACGAAACTAAATTCGTAGAGAAGAAACAAAACATACCAGTTGATGCATCGTAAGAAGGAATAGGTAAGTGATAAATCATGCACAGGTTCAGACACAAAAAGAATGGAAAAGTAAATGGAGAAAGAAAGAACGATCAGGGTTTAATGCCCGATCGACGACTAGAACGTTAGAGACGAAGCAGAAGCTGTACTTGGGCATGGAAGAGAAAGTAAAGTGCCAGCTGTAAAGTGCTATTTTGAAAAACCTCCCAGAACCTCACATGAAGTATGGAAATTTTCTCATAGGAAAAACGTGGAGTTTTCTGATAAGCAACTCTGATGAATAATAAGTGCCCGTATGATGTTGTTTAACCTGTCTCAGTGGAGCTATATTGTTTATATTATTCCCCTTGCTTTTCTATGGAAACAAAAGTCCGTACCATATGAAAGATACGAACGACACATCTCTCAAGTTAGGGTCCTGCACTGCAACAGCTCGAGCTATGCTACAGCAACAAAAAAATGAATGTGTCTCTCTGATATAAATATTTCGGTATTCCGAAAGCTATTTTGCACTTCCTGTTATGTCAAAAACCTGTTACGTTCGAAGAAATTTCAGGATTTCAACTGGCCACCTGTTGCAGTCTTCGATGGCTCGCCTGAAGATGACTATCAGGAGTGCAGAAGTATCGTGGAGTGAACTTTACGACGACCGGCTGGAATCCCAAAATCTCTTCGAATATTCAATTGGTCGGGATATTCTTAAATTTCACAAAAACATGTTAATCTGTGAGATTTTACCAAAACATTTGGGAAGACATGGCATTTCATGACAGATAGAGCACTGTGTATTATCAGACGAATCTGCTTATTTCTGTGAACTATACCTCTAGTGAATGGTCCCACAATCGATTTATATGAATGGATCCACATAGCTTGGGAAAATTATGACTTAAAAATAAAAAGGTAAATTCTAGAGAAAACATCGCAGTATTTGCCTGAAGAAATTTACGGAAACTTTGAATTGCTATTTGAAATGGCCTTCATCCAAAAACGAGTCTGGTTTTCAGACGACCTGTGCCCGTAATTTCTCGTTTGTACCTCTTTATTGATATGACATGAGGGTGGAGAAAAATCGGATTCTTCATTAGTAACTGTTCATTAAATCTGCTGTAGAGTAAAGTGAGACACATGTTCATGTCAACCGTTTGCTCCAGACGTAACAGTAAATACGCATCTCTCACAACTGCAATGACGTAAGCTACCTGACATCGTTCAATCGAGAAAATAGCTCCTCTCTACTACCATCTCCATAAATAACTCAGACCACAATTTTCGTTAATAGCTTTCTCGGTAGGTTACCAGAAGATCCCGAGAGAATATGATTTGGCACGAATCGAGAAAATTTGTATTAACATGTTCTCCTGGAGGCATCTTTGAGGATCAAGTGACTCTGCAATCTGGAATTATGCATGCAGTGATAACAGCTCTACGCTCATACAGAGTTAAACTTGTTATGCACGCGTAATGCTGAAGTGTACCCTAGAGCCACTGTATTATTGGTTAGTCCTCGTAATGTCTGAAATTAAAAGGAAACGTGGAGGTTTATTATGTCACGCTCCTTTCAGGTTCCTCCGTTTAACCATGTCTCGCCACACATTGCAATTTCTAATTACTACTTTCTGGCCCATAATACGGTGTGGCACTTGCCATTGAGTTGGTTTTGGGATAATGTGCTTAAATGACTATCATATGAAACTCTCAGTTTTATGAACGTTGTTTTCCAGTATGTCAGAAAGTATATTACATAGATAATTCCGGTACTTGGCAATCTGTACAGCTACATTAACAAAAATTATAAATGTTTCATTAAATATGATGCATTTACAATCCCACGTTTGTGCAGCAGCGGACAAGAAATAATACTAGATAGGGAAGTTGTACCGCACTGGACGAAACTGGTAACCGTTTGCTGTATTTTATACTGAGTGTAAACTTAATCAGCACATTCTGCTATGAATTTTTCGTATTCGATGAGATATGTAAGCTGGGGACTGGAGTAAAGCTATACAAAAATATGTTGTTGCTGTTGTTGTGGCCTTCTGTCCTGAGACTGATTTGATGCAGCTCTTCATGCTACCCTATCCTGTGCAAGCTTCTTCATCTCCCAGTACTTACTGCAACCTACATTCTTCTGAATCTGCTTAGTGTATTCATCTGTTGGTCTCCCTCTACGATTTTTATCCTCCACGCTGCTCTCCAATGCTAAATTTGTGATCCCTTGATGCCTCAGAACATGTCCTACCAACCCGTCCCTTCTTCTCGTCAAGTTGTGCCACAAACTCCTCTTCTCCCCAATTCTATTCAATACCTCCTCATTAGTTATGTGATCTACCCATGTAGTCTTCAGCACTCTTCTGTAGCACCACATTTCGAAAGCTTCTATTCTCTTCTTGTCCAAACTATTTATCGTCCACGTTTCACTTCCATACATGGCTACACTCCATACAAATACTTAGAGAAACGACTTCCTGACACTTAATTACAAAAGTATAGACCTCCTGAATTGTTGTCTGTTTTAGTGAAAGCCTTCTGGATATGTGTCAGCTTCGTCTTTTAAAATATCCCATTAACTTGTTACTGTCACCCAGTGATGCGATAATGGTGGAATACGGGAATATTCTGTACGATGACTCGGTTACATATTAAGACTTCTCTGAAAGTGGGAGCTCAGAGTTTTACGTCGATATTATTAGCTAATGCATCATAACTGGAGCAGCGTGCTGTTATTCTTTTCTTGGCTGCCGAAGGACAAGCCCCGTTAGACATTCGTCGGAGAAAGAATAACGTATGTGGGGCAGCTTGTTGGGGCAGCATGTCTGTCGACAACCACTGTTGTGCAATGGTGCGCGGCAAGGGGTGCTCCTACTTCATGATGACGAACGTTCCATTTTTTCAAACGTCGTAAGGCAGGAGTTACGCTAACACAAGTGGGAGACACACTAGCACCTGACCTATAGTCCTGATCTCTGATCTCTGCCCATGCCATTATCAGGCTTTCGGTCCCTGAAGAAAGGCTGTGAAGGGTCAACGATTCCTGCCGGACAAGGATATGCAGCAGGCTGCCACGGACTTCTTCACGCAGCAGGACACAGTGGTTTACTGAACAGGTATCTTCAGCCTGGTGTGGCTGCTAGACGATTGCCTCAGTGCTCACGGGGATTTTGCCTGATTGGCATATCGATACTGTATTGCACAGCCTTCTGTCGGAAACTTTTTGATCGCCCGCTATAATGTACAGGTTTTCTCATAACAATTTCTGCGTAAATATTGTCTAAGGTATCAATATCTGCAGTATTTTGGCGTTTTTTAAATCTGTGTTGTTCCAAGAAGTTGATCCCTCGTGCTAGCCGCGTGCTTCAGCACGCCGCTTCCGGATCCAATCCGTCCCCAGAACGATACGGAGGTCCGGCGTGCCAATCAGCTTCTACATACGACCAGATGAATACCGAGCTAGTACCAACGCCCACCTCTGTTTCACGATTCGCAAACATTTGGAAAACGTTCGCACACTTTCGCGCCACTGTCTACCACTAACATTGCCAAATCCATAAATTAAAATGGCGACACATTGAAGATATGGGATGAAGGCGAGGGAAAATAATAGGAAATGAAAGTTGTTTTAAGTAGTCCCTATTTACATTATACACGTCTATATTTAGTCCACGGGAGGCTGCGTGTGCTGGAAATACTTTCAGTGAGTGCTTATATACTAATTACTGTAGCCCTTATCGCTTCCCTTTGGCTGGACGCGGCATCGCATTTAGTCTATGTACTGTCAGACTATCGCGACGAATCTGTTTACAATTTAGACGTTTTATCCACAAGAATCGTACTGTCCCGCGTGTCTAGAGTATGTTAGTTGTTGCCGTGCCATCTCAGGCGCACGCTGTGAAGCATCTGTTATCTGTAGGCCTACTGCAGCAGAAGTATACCTACAGAAAATCCGGAACATGTACTCGCTTTTGACAATGCGCCTCTCTTGTTGTTCAACGGTCTTGACGTGCGACGGTATATGTGATTTACTTTTTGAAGTTTGTGTGTAAATCGTTGGAAGCTATTAACTGACCTATCGTGCAGTTTTTTGTAGCTGCTAAGGGAATGATATATATGCCATTTTCAGAGCTTTTACATTTTTTCATGTTTCGTATTTCCTATGCAGTCTTACTCCTGATATTGCCTCTGTTACGTCTGTATGTTCTCCATACACCCAAACTCTTAATCGTCTCGCCCTTAATCCTACCGCCCGATTTGCTAGTTAAATTTGAAACTAATGTCTTTAATTATTATATATGACGTTAGTATCTGTTCCCGAAAGAACAGTTACCGTGGATGACCATGCAGCTTTGCTAGAAATGAAGTGGTAATTAAATGGACACCCTAGCTGCAAACAGGCGTTGATGTACTTCATTGGGGACATGTTGAAAATTTGTGCCCCGACCGGGACTCGAACCCGGGATCTCCTGCTTACATGGCAGACGCTCTATCCATCTGAGCCACCGCGGACACAGAGGATAGTGCGTCTGCAGGGACTTATCCCTTGCACGCTCCCCGTGAGATCTACATTCCCAACATGTCCACACCACTACATTCGTAGTGCGCCCAATAGATGTTTGCCCATCATACTCATTACTCGTGGCAGATTAATCTACCAAGTCCCGTACGAGTTCGGGCATAGCGTGTGCGTTCGCACAAGAAGGTCAATGGCCGGGAAGCCATATTTTAACATTTGTTAAATCTGCCACGAGTAATGAGTATGATGATCTATTAGGCGCACTACGAATGTAGTGGTGTGGACATGTTGGGAATGTGGATCTCACGGGGAGCGTGCAAGGGATAAGTCCCTGCAGACGCACTATCCTCTGTGCCCTCGGTGGCTCAGATGGATGCCGGCACGGTAGCTCAGCGTGTTCGGTCAGAGAGCCGCTTGGCCTCTGTAATAAAAAAACTGAGTGGAAGGATCAACCACCGAACTTGAACAGGATGTCTTGCGACGTCCGCAACGACCTAACACAACGATCAACAACGAAAAAAAAAAAAAAAAAAAAAAAAACAAAAGATGGATAGAGCGTCTGCCATGTAAGCAGGAGATCCCGGGCTCGAGTCCCGGTCGGGGCACACATTTTCAACATGTCCCCAGTGAAGTACATCAACGCCTGTTTGCAGCTAGGGTGTCCATTTAATTATCATTTCGTCTTTAATTATTTTTATCATTTAAACACTTAATTACAGAATTTTTCCTGACAATGACAACTCAAACTTAATCAATTCATTTATTATCCACAATATACAAGCCCAAAGCAATCTGACTGCTACACAGTGACAACATGACTTACAATAATTAAAACAAAAGAATAGCCCTGAATTTCAAGAAATCATAACACTAATAAAAATCCAAAAATATGAATTTAAAGAACTATGAAACTACCTCCAACTCTGTTAATTGCCTAAACCCATTTCGGTCATGAATTCCGATAGTGGAAACCTCCCCTCTTTTTTTTATAAGTCACTTATCTCACAGAAAATCTTCATAACACGAACTACAGCAATTACAGCAAGCAGCAATTATACAGCCAGCTAAATAAAAAGATTCTAACTTCTATAGACTATAACTTGAAGGAGGCATATGGTTAGCAAAAGAAAGATTTTGTTCAAGAGCAAACAATGTATTTAGAAAATTTTACCTTATTCATGTGATGTCCAGTACCAAAAATTATATAGTTGTCAATAGTTCCACTGCCCAAACATTACCAATCAAACATACGTCATCATAAATTTCCTTGCGTGTCAGTTCACAATGTATGTCCTACCAACACAGAGTCTCCACTAAGAAAAAATATACACTTCTCTATCCACTCGCTACCTACCAGTCCGTCCAGCCACACAATCTCTTGCCGATTGCGCAGAGCACTGTCAGCGACATTAACACTGTTTTAACCCTTCCAACATACAAACAGGCTACTTAAAATTTCTCAAGATCACGAAACATTAACGGACTGCAACAACCTCCATAGGCCAGGTCATTTTATTGGCAAGTGATGCAACAAGTAGACCTGCATTGTAGTAGTAAATGACAACAAATCCTGATCAAATGAACCACACATGTCGCAGCAAAGGATGCCCAAACAGTCGCATCAATAAACAGTGAACCCAACCCTCACCTGGCGGGCGTGTATTCTCGCATGAAAGCGATCATAATAGCGCTGAATGGCATCCTGCCACACACGGTCCCATGTCTTGCGGATTTGTTAGAATTCGGTGATGGTTCTTGCAGACCCTGGAGAACGAGGAAGTTCGCATTTTATCACGCCCACGCACGTTCAACTGGCGAGAGATATCAAGATCTTTCTGGCCAGGACAACTGTTGTACACCACAAGGAGCACTTCGCGTTGCAGCAGTCGTATGTGGATGTGTATTGTCCAAATGTATCAACAAATGGTTACTTTACTTTGTAGAAACACCAAATGTGACCCCAAGCTGTAACGGATGAAGCCTGGAGTGGGACTTACGTATCGTGGGTAAATACATTCTGGAACAGGCAGCTCACCAGTTTTGTGCCATACATTTGTACGTCCACCACTCTCATAAGGACACAACTTTCTGTCACCAGTAAACACAACAGAGCGCCATTCCACTTTCCAGTCATCTCTTTCATGACAGCACAATAGACACGCTTGGCAGTGTCGTGGTGTCAGTAATGGCATGACCAGAGGAACGGAAGCAAACGGTTGCCAGTGGTCCCTGATGGTACAGCAAGTATCACATGTCCCCGGATTTCGTCCCTGGACCTGTCGGACGACCACCACTGCTCGCACAATGCGTCGGTTTTGAAATGCGTCTGTAGTACGTGGACGTCCCGAATCTGGCCTACAGGTATGAGAAAGTTCCGCAGAGCACTTTTGAAAGCAGTAACAAAACAGCTATACATTGTGCCCAGCTTGTGCAACGATCCATCGATAGTCCCGCAGGCCCGCAGTGCGACCCCCTTCAGATGGCTGAAGTACGTACCCGTCGGCTGGTGATGGTTGTACCCCAGAATGAATATTGCAAAAAAATGCTTACCTCTAATCTCACCAGAGTTATTGCCTGCAGAGTCAAAACAGAGGGTGAACACACAGGCCTCCCAAGTACCATATGATCGCCGATGACCGTGACAAATAAGTCACAATCACTACGTCCACTCAACATATACATGTCATACTCCTGCGCCACTGTACGCAATCTCTGAGGATGTTGCATGTTTTTCCAGCAGTGTACGAGGAAAACATAATCGTGTTTGGACGTTAATTGTTAAAGACTTTGATGACCTTCTTAACGAATGCTTTAGATTCTTTTTCCATTAACAGGTATCATTTTCTGCGCGCGAGTAGTGGCACAGACGCAGTTTAATTAATAATAGCAACGCAGTTCCAAGGAACGAGTTTAAGTTGCCTTTTACAGTGTGAGAGTAGCTGCCTGTATAAATCAGGATTTGGAAAGATCTGCAATTTGGCAAATTCTCCTATTCTCGAATTCGTTATACCTGTTTAAGTAACGGAAAGAAGCATGAGAGACTTGGATACATTGCAGTGTCATGGACGACTGGTTTTGTTGTGAGCATCATGCTACTGAATGTTCCTTTGCCCCTCGGCATCAGAGATAAATACAGGTTGCTTCAATCGCTACCCGAGCGTTGTTTTCCTTAAATGTCTTCACGTTCCTTAACGACCATTTACCGTAATTGTAGGTGGAAATCACCTCGTTCCGACGTCAGTGTCAGCCCGGGGCGGCTATCACCCCAGAAGCAACATAGTGGAATATTTTACACGGGCTCATATCAGATGCGGAAAGTAAAGACGATCGTCCATATTAGAGTTCATTTCACACTCCTTTCCTTGTTCCTATATAAACAGGCGGCTGTAGAGCATCTGGCGTGAAAAAGATGATTTCGTCTGCAGTATGCGGTTAAACCCCGCTGTTTGGAAGAGATGAAAGTCATTGTAAGCAATACTCTTCAGGTAAGCTGTTGCTTTGCCATAACACGAAAACAATCATAGTCGCGAAACTCAGTGACCACTTCAGCTCCTAAACAAATTTAATAAAAAGCGAGCAAAGGGACACTTTGAAGTTTCCCACGTTACCTGTTTTTTACAAGTATTCAGTATCTTGGACGATTGGCCAACTTTGGCCTGAAAGGCCAATTTCAAGTGCAGTGGGTTCAATGTGATTTACAATTTTACTGTTATTAAACGGCTTGAAAGTAGCCTGTAAAGTTTAAATTAGGCAATCGTGCAAGATATAATAAAGTGAATACTTGTGACACCTTCAGTGTCCTTAAACAAATTTACGTCCGTGCTACCGCACAAGCAGAAAATTATAAAAACTGAGCATCATTTCCCCAGATATGTCTATATGTCTGTTCCCCTCCGCCTGTGCCAATGACTTGAACTGAAAGACAATTTAGCACGTAACAAATTAGAGAAAGTAAAAGAAGAATCATGATCTCCAGTGTTAGAAGATGTACTACAGTTTGGTAACTAAACTTTAATGACATAATTGACACTTTCCAGTCTAAAATAAAGGCATGGAATTTTTTATTTATACGGCCATTGTTATGATGGATTTGGACGTAATGTTTCCAGCGTTAAGTTATTTCTTACAATGTGTAGTATGACTTACTGCGTCGAATATGTAGAAAGTGGTGAACACACATACATGTGTTCGTCCAATGTGTAAAGTGATTTTTGTAAACGTTTTATTAAATTTGGGATACTTTATTATATTTAAGTCAAGCACCGCTCAACGAACTTGACTCAGTGGTAACACCAGTTCCCGTCAGATCACCGAAGTCAAGTGCAGTCGGGCTTGACTAGTACCTGGATGGGTGTCTGTCGAGTTCTGCCGAGCGCTGTTGACAAGAGGGTTGCACTCACACCTCGTGAAGACAATTGAGAAGCTACCTGATTGAGAAGTAGCGCCTCCTGTGAGGAAAACTGACAACAGCCAGGAGAGCGGTGTGCTGACCACATGCTCCTCCATAGCTGCATCGAGTGACGTCTGAGGATGATAGGGCGGTCGGTCGGTACCGTTGGGTTTTCCGAGGCCTTTTTAGACGGAGTGCAAGCCAAGCCCCACTGGCCACAGACCTGCAAACCGGGCCCAACCGACCACCGTGTCGTCCATCAACTAACTGGCGTAACATCGCTGTAACATGGAGGGTTTGAGGGTCAGCACACCACCATACTGGTCCTTGTCCGATGAGTAGACCTGCTGCCGCTATTGTTCGGTCATGTAACTCGTCAAGTGGTGCTACGGGGTTGAGTCCTCACCTTTCCTGTCCTGGCAGTACCCAGGTTCTGCGCATGCCATTCAGCCTTGGGGACCACTCAGCTGGGCTAGTTACCATATTTACAGTTCGGTTAAAACGTACCTATACATGGTCTCCAGAAACTGCAGATTTTGTTGAAGTAAGTGTTGTTGTTGTTGTGGTCTTCAGTCCTGAGACTGGTTTGATGCAGCTCTCCATGCTACTCTATCCTGTGCAAGCTTCTTCATCTCGCAGTACCTACTGCAACCTACATCCTTTTGAATCTGCTTAGTGTATTCATCTCGTGCTCTCCCTCTACGATTTTTACCCTCCACGCTGCCCTCCAATGCTAAATTTGTGATCCCTTGATGCCTCAAAACATGTCCTACCAACCGATCCCTCCTTCTAGTCAAGTTGTGCCACAAACTCCTCTTCTCCCCAATCCTACTCAATACCTCCTCATTAGTTACGTGATCTACCCACCTTATCTTCAGCATTCTTCTGTAGCACCACATTTCGAAAGCTTCTATTTTCTTCTTGTCCAAACTAGTTATCGTCCATGTTTCACTTCCATACATGGCTACACTCCATACAAATACTTTCAGAAACGACTTCCTGACACTTAAATCTATACTCGATGTTAACAAATTTTTCTTCTTCAGAAACGATTTCCTTGCCATTGCCAGTCTACATTTTATATCCTCTCTACTTCGACCATCATCAGTTATTTTACTCCCTAAATAGCAAAACTCCTTTACTACTTTAAGTGTCTCATTTCCTAATCTAATTCCCTCAGCATCACCAGATTTAATTTGACTACATTCCATTATCCTCGTTTTGCTTTTGTTGATGTTCATCTTATATCCTCCTTTCAAGACACTGTCCATCCCGTTCAACTGCTCTTCCAAGTCCTTTGCTGTCTCTGACAGAATTACAATGTCATCGGCGAACCTCAAAGTTTTTACTTCTTCTCCATGAATTTTATTACCTACTCCGAATTTTTCTTTTGTTTCCTTTACTGCTTGCTCAATATACAGATTGAATAACATCGGGGAGAGGCTACAACCCTGTCTTACTCCTTTCCCAACCACTGCTCCCCTTTCATGCCCCTCGACTCTTATAACTGCCATCTGGTTTCTATACAAATTGTAAATAGCCTTTCGCTCCCTGTATTTTACCCCTGCCACCTTCAGAATTTGAAAGAGAGTATTCCAGTTAACATTTTCAAAAGCTTTCTCTAAGTCTACAAATGCTAGAAACGTAGGTTTGCCTTTTCTTAATTTTTCTTCTAAGATAAGTCAGTGTTATATATTTATTATTTATATTGATAGTTGTTTAAAACATGCTATATTCAACATGAACACCATTCACAACACCACACAACTACCATCTGCCGGCTGTGGCACCAATGACATTTCGGAGCATTTGTGGTTTATGGTTGTAGCAGATTGTCTAAATCGGTCTTCGAGCTCCGCCAATGACTTTATAACACTGCAATACGGATTTACGTAGCTTGTACAATCAAATACCAAGTTTGGCTTATTACGTACTATGCCCCAACGGAAAAAATAGTCCTGTCACGGAAAAGTCACGTATAACACTTCTGTCCGTTACTGCTATGCCATAATCTTAAAGTTGGAGGCGGGTCGTGAAATAAAACTATCTTGTTAAAGCAATTATGGTATAAAGCAACAGAGCAGTGTTACCCTCTGGGAGGAATTTTGTTATGTTGACCGTGTTGTACCTAAAGGAGGTGGCTTATCGGAAGTGAAAGTCAGAATTACGTAAATATTTAAACAGTAACAAACAATATTTTACCTATCTACACTGTTCAAAGAATAATAAAATCGGTCGCCAGCCTAATTAGGCAAGAGAATGTTTGACATTCTTGTTCAAGAAAATAAGTACGAGTAACTTTAACGGACAAACACAACCTATACTTTGCCAGACGCGAGTGCAATGAACTCTGGCACCTGAATACAGTATGTTCACGTTACAGTTGGAGCTACCAGATCAGAACAAACTATTAGCATAAATATAACCTTATAACACTTAACACTATTACTTTCAGGGCTCATTCAAACTGAATGGTCTTTATAACATTACCATTAATATTCACCGTCCATGACTAACTCTTGGTTCCACCTTTTCTAACTTGGCGAACCACAATTTGCGCGTGCTTCACAGTTCCGTTCCCGAGGGGAACCACAACACCTTTTACATACAAAATAACTAAGAACCCTAAGTAAAGGTCAGAAATTTACATAACAGCATACAAACATTTTAAATAAAACAGAACATTTACATATATTGGTAGTTCTACACAAAATTATTTAAATAAAATTATTTAATTTTAAAGATAACCTAAGAGATTATATGAGGAAGACGAAAGGTCATTACAGAGATTATACTTCATTTGCTCATATCGTAGATATTACATAGGTCACACTTCCCACATTCTAAAAGACATCAAATTTTTTAACAGAGAAGAGAATAAACACTCTCATGGTATGGATTCAATCCAACAACATTTACAGAAACTCAACGATATAACATTAAATAAAACAAAAGGCAAAATAAATCAGTAGAGCAGTAGAGCAATGGTGTTACAACTTGCTAAGCTGTCGGTGAAGCAGACGTCCCTTGATAAATCCCCAGACGAAGAAGTCGATACTTCTGAGGTCGGGAGAACGAGCCGACCACGTCATGGTTCCTGTGCACTCGATCCACTTTGAAGGACACACACCAGTCAAGAACGCACATACATCTATGGTATAGTGGCACTGTGCCACGTCCTATTGGAAGTGAACATGAAGCGCATGCCCATCTTGCACAAGCTGTGGTGAAGGAAATTGTTGCAGCAAATCCAGATAGATTGTCCCACTGACAGAGTTTTTGGTGAAGAAGAATGGGTTGTAGATTTTGTCGATAGATATTCTCATCCACACTTTAAACGTGAGGGAGTCTCGCTCGAATTCTATGTGTTCCACTGGTGGTGTGTCAGTCCATATGATGTAGTTATATCGGTTAACCTTTCCACAAGTGTGGAAGGTTGCGTAATCGCTGAATAGAATATGACTGAGGATGTTGCAATTTGCATCTACGTTAAGTAAATCCTGGCACATGCTGATTCTCTCTGCCAAACCCTCGACATGTAATTTGTGGAGAACCCACAAATGGTACGGCACTTTTTTTCAGCATGTCTTGTAACATTCTATGTACCGTCGAACGTGGAATGACCATTCTCATCGAGAATCAAAGCACCGATTTTGGACTGAGTTTAATGGATGTTCTAAAGTCTTCAATGCGGTCAGATTGATGGAAGGCCTTATCCGGGCTCGGTATTAACGCTACCAGTGTGCTTAAACTTGTTCATTAATTGTTGAACTGCCATATCAGTTATCCAGGCTCGCCGGCCGGAGTGGCCATGCGGTTCTGGGCGCTACAGTCTGGAGCCGAGCGACCGCTACGGTCGCAGGTTCGAATCCTGCTTCGGGCATGGATGTGTGTGGTGTCCTTAGGTTAGTTAGGTTTAATTAGTTCTAAGTTCTAGGCGACTGATGACCATAGCAGTTAAGTCGCATAGTGCTCAGAGCCATCTTTATCCAGGCTTTTGGAATTGTCGCCATTCGAGAACCTCTGCAACCCCAACGTAACGATGGCTATCCTCTCGCGCACTGTTAACATCAGGCGTTTTCAAGTACCTGTAACAACAGAATAAATGTTTAGCGGTGTCTTTAAGCCAGACCATCGTTTTCAGCAACAAGTACAAAGTTTACATCTACTTTGCACCTACAATGCACTAGCACACACATCTTACCCTTCGCCACCCTTTTCTATAAAAGCGATACTTAATTTTTGGACGCCCAGTATTTTGAGAATAAAAAGTTCAATAGTTGAGGATCAGGAAACGCATACTTTCTGGAGCCTGACCAGTTGTTCATAAGACGTCCATTTGTAACACTTCTCCACTCCAACCATGGTAGTGTGTCCGTCTGTCCTGCGTGAGGAATAGCGAATTCTTTGAACGATATCAACTGACGATAAAGAACGGCTGAGAAAGGAGGATGACTCACGCTTTACGCTACTACTAATCCTTGCACCTGGGCTCCAGTATTTTCGTCTTCTAACCGAAGCGCAGTTTCCTCTATGAGCGAGGCCTTCCACAGTTTACTTTTTGGAGCGCTAGAGAACTGTGAAGAAGTCGGCCGAACGGCTCATCACGTGTTGTTCTGCCATTTGGATGCATTTAAGCGTAGACTCTGACATCTCAAGGTACTTCCATGTTCAAACTCGTTGCAGAAAGTAACAACAGCCGTATCACCAGTGGAAGATTCTGTTGGTAACAGTTGGTGGAAAACGTGGCAAGAAAATGTACTAGACCATTCGTACGTACAAACGGAAAAATACCAGTAAACTTAATAGTGAAGTCATTTGTATTCGTAAGACACCATGACATGTACCTAGAGTTTCGAATAATTTACTGCACAAACACTAATTTAAATGGCATTACGGTACAATACAAATCGAGCCGTACAAGTGACTGCAGATCGCCTAGTACTCAATGTAATGTGCATGTGGAATATTGTAGTAGGGAAGAAGATCACAATACACCCTGCTGACGGACCTCTCATGCAACGTCCATACCAAAGCGTTCAGATTTCTGAAAGTATGCTTTCCCGGACTCATGACTATGAGGCTTGTTTTCCTTCTTTCACTAAGTACTAGTATTTCTAAAAAGATTAAACTTTTTTATTAAGACCTTTTATAAATGGAGTGCTCTGAGCACTATGGGACTTAATTTCTTAGGTCATCAGTCCACTAGAACTTAGAACTACTTAAACCCAACCAAGCTAAGGACATCACACACATCCATGCCAAGGCAGGATTCGAACCTGCGACCGTAGCGGTCGTGATACAGGTGTGTGCCGGCTGTTTTGTGTTATACTATTTTTCTGGTGGCTAGAGGGATTGTTATTTATCTACTACCTGTTTTACCAGTGTAAATAACGTTTGATTGATAATGTTCGGTTGGACATTTATCATGTGTTTCCTTTCTTTGATTGCCTTCTGAATTCTGAAGTTTCCTCGTAGTGTTAAGAGAAGCTTTTTTTTGTTACAGAGTCTGATTACTGTCATATTTGTTTCTATCGTGGTTCGAGGCCGTTTTGCCTTTGGAGGAGGTGTGCGAACGTTGAACGGTTGGTGCCACACTTTCATGCTCTTTTACCTTATTTTTCTTTGTTACAGATATATCTATGGAAGTTATTTGTTATACTTGTTCTTTCTCTAAAGTGAACTGTACGTTTTTGTGTAGAGTTGTTATCTCTGTATGTGGTTGTTCTTCGTTCCTGGTTCGTCTACAAAGCGTAGCTTGTCTTCCATGTACCGCAATGCAACACTAATCCCATGCCGACCTGTCGATGCTCGTATAACTGCGTCGGGGTCGGGCTACGCTGCAGCAATGCCACCAAACGAAACATTTCTCATCGCCCTTTACATATGAAGGTGTAATTAATACCCATATTGCAAGTTTGTCAAGGTAAATAAGTCTGACGTTTTGTTAATTAGTGGTAACTAAGATTCTATTGTATTTTTTTACCTGCGTTCAGAGTGTCGCAAAATTTTAGGAAGGCATTGTATTTTCCGTTTGGACGTACTTACTCATGATCGCTATTTCGGCCTATTACTCATATGTCATTCTCAAGTGACAGCTCACAATGCACTAATGTCCATTCATAATTGTTCTTTCCAAGACGAGAACGGCGTAATAGGTCAAAATCGCTACCGTGGGTAAATATATGAAATAGTAGTCCATACGGAAAAACACTGTCATTTATAAAACTAAGATGGCAGAGTACAGAATTTCTGTGTTGCATTTGGCATTATGTCACAGATGAAAGGGCAGAGCTGCTGGTGAATCTGTCGGGTTGTATGGTCGTGGTCCATGACACTTTTCCGTTCCTGAAATTTCGACCATAGTTTCGCTGGTCGTGTTCAGAGGTTCCACTGAATTATTCCGACGGTCGGAGAGCGTCAAGACTTATAGGAAGCTGGAGCAACTCTGAAGGTGTCCATGAAATCCTTCATTGTTTGGCTGAAGGTTTGATTAGCAACACGTCGGCAGATGGTGCGGCTACTGTGCGGACGAAATGGATCTGCGGTGCGCGGTCTGGCCGATGTGGTGGAGGGCGGACACTGGCGGAATGACCGCTGTGTGGGCGCGCTGCCAGGTTCCCAGGCCTGCCACGCTGTCGCCCACGCTCGTTAATTACCGCCCCGCCGCCTGGAGCTGCCAGTCAACACGAGCTCATTAACATCCGCCGGCCCAGCACGTGCTCGCCGTACCGTCTCCTGCCCCGCCACGAGAACACGCCCCGGGATCCTGTGGAAGTTTCCTGTTTGTGGGTCGGACGCAGTTTACCATATACGCGGGAAAACGTGAAAGCGATGGTATTCTTTCGAAAACAGCAGTGACTGTGTTGCATGTCTTCACCTGTGAATGCTGTAATAATTTCAAGGGATCTATCAACTCATTCGGTCGTATCTGTTCTACATCTATTCTTCGAAAACTACTTTATGCCTTGTGTTTTAGAGTGGAGAAGACCGGGACACATTTACAAAGACTACTTTCCGGATTTTTAAAAAAAATTTGCGGTGGATTTTTCGTGTTTACTCTTCTAACATGGCAAGTAATGTATAACTTAGTATATACAGGGTGGTCCATTGATCGTGACCGGGCCAGATATCTCACAAAATAAGCGTCAAACGAAAAAACTACAAAGAACGAAACTTGTCTAGCTTGAAGATGGCGCTATGGTTGGCCCGCTATATGGCGCTGCCATAGGTCAAACGGATATCAACTGAATTTTTTTAAATAGGCACCCCCATTTTTATTACATATTCGTGTAGTAAGTAAAGAAATGTGAATGTTTTAGTTGGACCATTTTTTTCGCTTTGTGATAGACGACGCTGTAATAGTCACAAAGATGTGGCTCACAATTTTAGACGAACAGTTGGTAACAGGTACGTTTTTTTTTTAAATTAAAACACAGAACGTAGGTACGTTTGAACATTTTATTTCGGTTGTTCCAATGTGATACATGTACCTTTGTGAACTTGTCATTTCTGAAAACACATGCTGTTACAACGTGATTACCTGTAAATACCACATGAATGCAATAAATGCTCAGAATGATGTCCGTCAACCTCAATGCATTTGGCAATAAGTGTAACGATATTCCTCTCAACAGCTAGTAGTTCACCTTCTGTAATGTTCGCACATGAGTTGACAATGCGCTGACGCATGTTGTCAGGCGTTGTCGGTGGATCACGATGGCAAATATCCTTCAACTTTCCCCACAGAAAGAAATCCGGCGACGTCGGATCCGGTGAACGTGCGGGCCAACCCACCTGTCATGAAATAAACTGTTCAATACCGCTTCAACCCCACGCGAGCAATGTGCCGGACATCCATCATGTTGGAAGTACATCGCCATTGTCATTCACTAAAACATCTTGTAGTAACATCGGTAGAACATTGCGTAGGAAATCAGCATACATTGCACCATTTAGATTGCCATCGATAAAATGGGGCCAATTATCCTTCCTCCCATAATGCCGCACCATACATTAACCCGCCAAGGCTTCTGATGTTCCACTTGTCGCAGCCATCGTGGATTTTCCGTTGTCCAATAGTGCATATTATACCGGTTTACGTTACTGCTGTTGGTGAATGACGCTTCGTCGCTAAATAGAACGCGTGCAAAAAACCTGTCATCGTCCCGTAATTTCTCTTGTGCCCAGTGGCAGAACTGTACACGACGTTCAAAGTCGTCGCCATGCAATTCCTGGTGCATAGAAAATTGGTACAGGTGCAATCGATGATGATGTAGCATTCTCGACAACGACGTTTTTGAGATTCGCGATTCTCGCGCAGTTTGTCTGCTACTGATGTGCGGATTAGATGCAACAGCAGCTAAAACACCTACTTGGGCATCATCATTTTTTGCAGGTCATGGTTGACGTTTCACATGCGACTGAACACTTCCTGTTTCCTTAAATAACGTAACTATCCCGCGAACGGTCCGGACACTTGGATGATCTCGTCAAGGATACCGAGCAGCATACATAGCACACGCCCGTTGGCCATTTTGATCACAATAGCCATACATCAACACGATATCGACCTTTTCCGCAATTGGTAAACGGTCCATTTTAACACGGGTAATGTGTCACGAAGCAAATACCGTCCGCACTGGCGGAATGTTACGTTATACCACGTACTTACACGTTTGTGACTATTACAGCACCATCCATCACAAAGCGAAAAAAGTGGTCCAACTAAAACATTTATATTTCTTTACGTATTACACGAATATGTAATAAAAAGTGGGGGTTCGTATTTAAAAAAAACGCAGTTGACATTCGTTTGACCTATGGCAGCGCCATCTAGCGGGCCAACCATAGCGCCCCTGATTTCCCCCTTCACGCTAGACGAGTTTCGTTCTTTATAGTTTTTTCGTTTGATGCTTATTTCGTGAGATATTTGTCCCGGTCACCCTGTATACTTCCAACACAATATTACAGTTAACAGTGCAAAATAATACTGTGTAGACTCAAATCGAGTGCATAAAAGTGCCTCGAATATAGAGTGTATATTTGTTTTATTGGCAGTAAACAAAATTACAGGCTTACTTACATTATTTAACATGTTAAAATATAAAAATTTTACTGCAGTAAACAACTTTTTTGGGGAACTGTTACCTGTTAGTATAACATGCACTACATAGAGATTGGAATGTTAAAAAAGGCCTATTAATCATAACTGTCCGTGTTGCAGTTTTATGCACATAACAATACATGTCGGTGGCTCATTCGTCGTGAGCGCACCTTTACATGTAAGTTATTGATTGCATTCTTAATTGCTTTAAGACTAGATGTATCGTTACAAGTAATAAATACAGAGGCAATATTCATCCTCTGCATCAGAATGTTGCAGATTTTAGAAAAAAGAAAGAGAAACTGGATGGGACATTCGTAAAATGGGAATGCTTGCTAACAGATCCTTTGGAAGCACTAGTTTCTGAGAGGAGATTTGAGAGGAAGGAAGAGATACAAGATGATAGACGACGTAAAGGGAAGAGGATGACAGAAGGCAGGAGAGCATGGAGAGTGTCCTTTGCCAAAACAATGAGATGAAAAGCGGGCCTATCAACATTTTTCTTCGTTTTTGCTTTTAATAATTTCTTACCCTTATCAGTCCTTGCTCTCATAGAATCAATTATTTCTGCTTGAAATTCCTTAGGTTCATTTTTTTAAACAATTTCTACCTTTTATTCTACTATGCTTTCATTTATTTACATTGCGTTTCTAGCTGCTCTTTTAAAATTATTTTGACTGCAGTGCCAATAAGGATGGCAATACAAAATCAGTGCGTATACGTGCCCCAAAAGAACTGCGTAAACGTGCTCCATGGCCATGTTCGAATTAGCATCGAGAGTACAACGTTGGATAGTTTCCTGTATACTAATACATATTTACCTCTTTTCAATTCTGAAAGATGATCCCTAGGAGTTTTGATAACTGAGTAACGAAATTTACTGACCTTGCTCAAAAACACAAATATGTTTTTAGGGCTAGGATGTTCACACAACAGGTACCGTGAAGTTTGCAAGAACCATCAGCAGATGGCAGTACTACTCTTTCATTGTCAGGAGCGGTCTACGAAGAATGGTTCCCGAGAAAAAGCTTTACGTAAGCATGTGCCGTGGGTAAACGCGCACCGGTCTCCCCCAACTCGTGATGCTGTTAGCTTTTCCCCACTTCCCTGTTCCATTTGCGAATGGTGTGTGGGAAAATAACGCTCCGAATGAGCTCTGATTTACCTGATTTTCTTGTCGACGTCCTGACCGACTGATCTTCGAAAATGCGGTCTCGCGCTTACAACACTTAACTTCATTGTGAAGCCCAAAGTCTCTCTCGCAGCATCCACCAGTGGAGCTGGTCGAGCATCTTACTAACGCTCTCGTTCGTATTAAAAAATCCCGCGACGAAAAGCACTGCGCTTCATTGGGTCTTGTTTATCTCTTCTACATCATTTCACAACGGCTCAGTGGCCTTGTGCAAATTTCTCAATTGGGCGTCACATCGGTGACTTGTGCGTCCCTATCCTACCACAATAATCCTACGAGGAAAAGGGGACCTACAGTTTAACGTGGGATCCGAACCACGGCAAATATTCGCATTATCGTGGGGTGAACGCTAGGTTAAATACAGACTGAAATATTCCATGGCTCGATTAGGAATCCATCTGCGACCTTTCGGTTCTAGATACATGCTTTCTCACTAGACGTCTGTAATTATGTACGGAGTGTGGGTTTTCTATGTTAAATATTGTAGCGTACTTAAGAATCAGAGGCCTTTATAAGTGACAGTGTTATGAAGCAGAGATATTATTATAAAAGAATGTCTTTGACTCTGGAAACTGAGTAGCGGAGTAATGGAAATAATTCTTTTTCTGTGTATTAATCAAGAATTAGAGTATAAATCGTTGCTCGCCATAGAATAATTGGTGAGTCTAGCTCTTACACATTATTCTATCAGTTTATTTCTAATCTTATAGACCAATTACAGAACTTCTACGAGAACATGGCGTCGGCTAGAAGGTGAGAGGCATAGCGACGGACCTACACTACATACATGGTGAAACGTCCCCTCAGAAAAATTGTGAATGACTGTGCTGGTAAACTTCTACGTTATTTGATTTTCAAACAGCTGAGCAAAACTCAACGTACTCAAAGAGTTTTCTCCTTACTTATTCTGATCATCACTAAACTGACACACAATATTTTTAGCGCAACTTTCAAAAAGCCCCACAAAAGAATGGCCCTGACTAACAATAACCTATACCTTTCATGAATCACTTACCTCACAAAAATCTTCGTTACTGGAATCCATCTTTACAAATTTCCTTTTTCTGCCGGACACACGTCCAGATCGTCCGCTTATAGTAACCTCTCAAAACTTCGGCATCTCTCTCTTTACCTCTCTTTGCCGGAAGTCGAAAACATTTTGAATATTCATTTTTTAAATGTTGTAGAAAAAATAGGATCTACGAGTAAATGTTCATTAGAAGAAGCAAGGCAGTTAATGGAAGGGGCCTTACCCACACCATTTGATACAACTGGAATTCCACCCCTTCTCTCCTTCTGAAATTAGGAAGATAATAAACTCTCTCAAGTATAAAAGCTCACATGGAATTGATGGCATTTCCAGCAGGATAATAAAAGCTTGTTCCCAAGAAATAAGTGGGATGCTTAGCCACGTATGTAATAGCTCTCTGAAGCAGGATATTTTCCCAGATAGATTGAAGTATGCCATTGTTAAACCACTGCATAAAAAAGAGGATACGTCTGATGTCAACAACTACCGCCCAATCTCTCGTCTGACTGCCTTATCCAAAATTCTTGAAAAAGAAAAAGTAATGTATTGTAGAGTAGCTTCACACCTTTGTAAAAATAAAGTTTTAACAAAATGTCAGTTTGGTTTCCAGAAGGGTTTTTCAACGGAAAATGCTATATATACTTTCACTAATGAAATATTAAATGCTCTGAGCAACCGGAAGTCATCAGTTGGGATTTTTTGTGATCTATGAAAGGCTTTTGATTGTGTAAATCATGGAATACTTCTAGATAAGCTCAAGTACTGTGGTATGAAGGGGACAGTGCTCAAATGGTTTAAATGATAACTAACTGGAAGAGTGCAGAAAGTTGAAATAAGCAGTTCACATAATATGCGAAGAACTGGTGATATCTCAAACTGGGGAACAATCAAGAATGGGGTGCCGCAAGGTTCGGTCTTCGGTCCTCTGATGTTCTTAATATATATTAATGACTTGCCATTCTATATTCACGAAGATGCAAAGCTGGTACTTTTTGTAGATGATACAAGTATAGCTATCACACCCAACAGACAATACTTAACTGGTGAAATTGTAAACGATGTTTTTCAGAAAATCATTAAGTGCTTCTCTGCAAATGGGCTCTCATTAAACTTTGACAAAACACAGTGTACCACAACTTTGTCCTCTTCCCCTTTTCACCGGCCGGTGTGGCCGTGCGGTTCTAGGCGCTTCAGTCTGGAACCTCGCGACCGCTGCGGTCGCAGGTTCGAATCCTGCCTCGGGCATGGATGTGTGTGATGTACTTAGGTTAGTTAGGTTTAAGTAGTTCTACGTTCTAGGGGACTGATGACCTCAGATGTTAAGTCCCATAGTGCTCAGAGCCATTTTCGTCCCCTTTTCCCTGTCCATCAGTCTACGTTTACTGTTATTACAACGAAACCTTGCTTGGAAGCTGAAGTCGGTTAAAATGAATGGGTAAATCGCTTGGGATCGTTGATATATGGGGTATGAGAGACACCTCTTCTGCTGCTGGATTTGCAAGGAGTAGCTTCAATGACACTATTTAGCACAATTTTAATCTTTGAGTTGGTAGGATAACAAAGTTCCGGACTCCTCAGATTTTGTAGTAGTGTTCTAATCATATGCCGAAAAGACGTAGATAGATCTTTGCTGTTTTCTGTTATAACCTAGTGCGAGCCGTGAAACAAAACAACATATTGTTGTGTACCCAATGTTTGTTTAAAAAGAGATATAATGAGAAAAAATATGTATTTCTCTAATGGATAAAATGTCCTTTTACTGCAGGCAAAACCGTCTGCAAAAAGGAAACGGAACCGTACATATTCACAGCAGAGCACAGCACAGCGTTTTCCTTTTCACAGTCGGTTTTAACAGGAAACTTGCCCATTCTTGTTGAAGAATATATAAAACCTACGTCCGTAAGAATCAAACGATTATAGACTAAACATATACTTTTCAGTATAATACTGATCGAAGTTTCACCGACAGTGTGTCGGAAATGTGGAACGGAACATATTAAACATCAAAGGGATGTGAATGTAATAATATTCCGTAGTGATTTACCTTTCTTCAAAGAAATGTCTATTTTGTCTAAAACTGACATGGTGAGACCGTGGCTGTGTACAATTAATGTAGGTTAATTCTTACAAAGAAGGAAACAGCAACCAGCCACTATTAAGTCTGCTATTTATTAAGGTAAATAGCGCCGTTAGCGGTTTAGAACTGGCAAGTTCATCATCAGACTACTGTTCACATGGTTTTCAAGGTACACGTTACATTATCGTCCGTTTTTGATTTTTATTATTCCACTGTGGCGAAGTATTTTTGGTGTGTTGTTGCCGTCGAAAATTCCGCGCGATTTTGTTGCGAAGTTGCACGATTGTATTTTTCGCATATTCCTAAATATATCCAGCACTTATGTAACTTGTACAGCACCATATTGTGCAAAGCACCATACATACAAACACACGAAAAAGAATTTGCCACTTGTGAAGTTATTACAGATATTACAGATTTACAGACTCAACAGATAATGTAAAGTGTATCTTGAAAATCATGTGAACAGCCGTCTGATGATGAACTTGCCAGTTCGAAACCGGTAACGGCGCTATTTACCTAAATAAATAGCAGTATTAATAGTGGCTGGTTGCTGTTTTCTTCTCTGTAAGAATTAATCTACATTAAATGTAATACTGTCTTTAACGCGAAGGTTTATTTGAAAAACACAGTGCTTTACTGTCCGTGGCCAGGCTAAAGGTGTCATGCCGCCGCTTTTCTCTGACTTATCAACCAACGTACCCAGCCAGTTGTAGACGGACCTGAAGTTTAACGTGTTTGCTTACTAATATACAGTACGTCACTTCTGAGTATTTTATAACCTTTGTTTACATCTAATAAGGAAAGGTAATACCCAATTCTTTTTCTTTGACATTTGACTGTCCACTTCTGTGTCTTTAGAAGCATCCTGTAATTTTTACGCTGAACTAGTACTTTTACAGAGTAGCTATTGCAGTTCTACACTCCTGGAAATGGAAAAAAGAACACATTGACACCGGTGTGTCACACCCACCATACTTGCTCCAGACACTGCGAGAGGGCTGTACAAGCAATGATCACACGCACGGCACAGCGGACACACCAGGAACCGCGGTGTTGGCCGTCGAATGGCGCTAGCTGCGCAGCATTTGTGCACCGCCGCCGTCAGTGTCAGCCAGTTTGCCGTGGCATACGGAGCTCCATCGCAGTCTTTAACACTGGTAGCATGCCGCGACAGCGTGGACGTGAACCGTATGTGCAGTTGACGGACTTTGAGCGAGGGCGTATAGTGGGCATGCGGGAGGCCGGGTGGACGTACCGCCGAATTGCTCAACACGTGGGGCGTGAGGTCTCCACAGTACATCGATGTTGTCGCCAGTGGTCGGCGGAAGGTGGACGTGCCCGTCGACCTGGGACCGGACCGCAGCGACGCACGGATGCACGCCAAGACCGTAGGATCCTACGCAGTGCCGTAGGGGACCGCACCGCCACTTCCCAGCAAATTAGGGACACTGTTGCTCCTGGGGTATCGGCGAGGACCATTCGCAACCGTCTCCATGAAGCTGGGCGACGGTCCCGCACACCGTTAGGCCGTCTTCCGCTCACGCCCCAACATCGTGCAGCCCGCCTCCAGTGGCGTCGCGACAGGCGTGAATGGAGGGACGAATGGAGACGTGTCGTCTTCAGCGATGAGAGTCGCTTCTGCCTTGGTGCCAATGATGGTCGTATGCGTGTTTGGCGCCGTGCAGGTGAGCGCCACAATCAGGACTGCATACGACCGAGGCACACAGGGCCAACACCCGGCATCATGGTGTGGGGAGCGATCTCCTACACTGGCCGTACACCACTGGTGATCGTCGAGGGGACACTGAATAGTGCACAGTACATCCAAACCGTCATCGAACCCATCGTTCTACCATTCCTAGACAGGCAAGGGAACTTGCTGTTCCAACAGGACAATGCACGTCCGCATGTATCCCGTGCCACCCAACGTGCTCTAGAAGGTGTAAGTCAACTACCCTGGCCAGCAAGATCTCCGGATCTGTCCCCCATTGAGCATGTTTGGGACTGGATGAAGCGTCGTCTCACGCGGTCTGCACGTCCAGCACGAACGCTGGTCCAACTGAGGCGCCAGGTGGAAATGGCATGGCAAGCCGTTCCACAGGACTACATCCAGCATCTCTACGATCGTCTCCATGGGAGAATAGCAGCCTGCATTGCTGCGAAAGGTGGATATACACTGTACTAGTGCCGACATTGTGCATGCTCTGTTGCCTGTGTCTATGTGCCTGTGGTTCTGTCAGTGTGATCATGTATCTGACCCCAGGAATGTGTCAATAAAGTTTCCCCTTCCTGGGACAATGAATTCACAGTGTTCTTATTTCAATTTCCAGGAGTGTATTATTAAAACGTCTTATTTTCATAACATCAGATGCAGCTATTAAATTAGGACAATTTAAATTTAGATAAAATATGTAACCTCAATATATATGTCAGTAGTAATCTCTGTAAGAACTTTGCACAATTACTATTTCTTATCGCAAATATTGCTTGAGTAAGTTGCAGCTGTTCCTCCAGCTTCGCCACCCCCCGTCCCCAACCCTTCCTCATCCCATTCATCCGCACTGCTGCCTGTGACTTATAATGTTGAGTTGGTGGCTATGTGTCCCGCAATCCAACCCCCTCCAGCCTCTGGAAAGAGGAAAAAAATAGTCATTATACAGCGAATAGACGATGGGGCAAATAATGTCTTACAATGACATCTTTTTCTACTCAAAGCAAATGTTTAAAGTAAAGTATTTACCAAAATGCTCGTTCTGCAGTATCTGCACTATCGGAGGATCCTTCCTGCCCTTAATTAGATAGAGCTATGTTTTCGAAAGTCAAGGTGTCAGCAGGGCACGGCATTTCTCTCCTTAAACACAGCTCCATCTATTTGAACACCTGGCCGAGACACGCCGCTTTACTCGACCACTGAAACCCATTATCTTTTGTCTACCTAAAGCCCGCCTTGTATGACGGGGGCCTTCGGTATCGTGATAGTACCCATAAAGATCTGATGGAATGCCCAAGTTACCTAAATTGCCAAATTGCCAAATGCCTCAAACCGCCAGCACTGGAGGAACACCTTCATTACGTTCCATTGCAGCTGGAGTACTCACCGGTAAAGACTTTAATTTGTTAATAGCGGGGCAGCGTCGTACAATGGGTCCCAGGGCGGCCGATCGTGAGTAAGACAAAAGCTGCGCCGGGCACGTCGTCACGGCGCTACGCCGGCTGCGCACCAGCCACTGGACCCTTCCCCTCCCCATGGACCACCCCCGCTCCACGTGGTCACCACCTGCCCCTCCTGGCAACACGAGTGACTAAAATGAGGACGCTACACCGGCATTCCGCTGGCTTTCACCTCACGTGACGTCCCCAGCTAGCGTAAACAGTAGAGGTCAAGCTATTACCAAAATCTTTATTTGGTATTCAAATTCGCTGCCTTCACCAACTCAAAACCAAATTATTACGTTTCAGCGTTACCGGCCTCGGGCTGCTCTACAAATCAGTCTGCTGCCACAACCAAGTCAATCGATTTCAGCCAAACGCCTGATGTATGTCCTCATTTTATCGACTCATCCTGCCAAGACCACAATTAGCCACAGAGCCATAAATTCTCTGACAAGAGGAAAGTCCACTGAACCTGACGGGATACCAATTCGACTCTACACAGAGTACGCGAAAGAACTTGCCCCCCTTCTAACAGCCGTGTACCGCAAGTCTCTAGAGGAACGGGAGGTTCCAAATGATTGGAAAAGAGCACAGGTAGTTCCAGTTTTCAAGAAGGGTCGTCGAGCAGCTGCGCAAGACTATAGGCCTATATCTCTGATATCGATCTGTAGTAGAATTTTAGGAGATGTTTTTTGCTCGCGTATCATGTCATTTCTGAAAACCCAGAATCTACACTGTAGGAATCAACAAGGATTCCGGAAACAGCGATCGTGTGAGACCCAACTCGCTTTATTTCTTCATAAGACCCAGATAATATTAGATACAGGCTCCCAGGTAGATGCCATTTTCCTTGACTTCCGGAAGGCATTCGATACAGTTCCGCACTGTCGCCTGATAAACAAAGAAAGAGCCTACGGAATATCAGACCAGCTGTGTGGCTGGATTGAAGAGATTTTAGCAAACAGAACACAGCATGTTGTTCTCAATGGAGAGACCTCTACAGACGTTAAAGTAACCTCTGGCGTACAACGGGGGAGTGTTATGGGACCATTGCTTTTCGCAATATATATAAATGACCTAGCATTAGAAAATTGCAGCGAAATACAGGAAGATCTTCAGCGGATAGGCACTTGGTGAAGGGAGTGGCAACTGACCCTCAACATAGACAAATGTAATGCTTTGCGAATACATAGAAAGAAGGATCCTTTATTGTATGATTATATGATAGCGGAACAAACACTGGTAGCAGTTACTTCTGGAAAATATCTGGGAGTATGCGTACGGAACGATTCGAAGTGGAATGATCATATAAAATTAATTGTTGAGAGGCGGGTGCCAGGTTGAGATTCATTGGGAGAGTCCTTAGAAAATATAGTTCATGAACAAAGGAGGTGGCTTACAAAACACTCGTTCGACCTATACTTCAGTATTGCTCATCAGTGTGGAATCCGTACCAGGTCGGGTTGACAGAGGAGATAGAGAAGATCCAAAGAAGAGCGGCGCGTTTCGTCACAGGGTTATTTGATAAGCGTGATAGCGTTACGGATATGTTTAGCAAACTTAAGTGGCAGACTCTGCAAGAGAGGCGCTCTGCATCGCGGTGTAGCTTGCTGTCCAGGTTTCAAGAGGGTACGTTTCTGGATGAGGTATCGAATATATTGCTTCCCCCTACTTATACCTCCGGAGGTGATCACGAATGTAAAATTAGTGAGATTCGAGAGCACACGGAGGCTTTCCGGCAGTCGTTCTTCCCGCGAACCATACGCGACTGGAACAGGAAAGGGAGGTAACGACAGTGGCACGTAAAGTGCCCTCCGCCACACAACATTTGGTGGCTTGCAGAGTATAAATGTAGATGTAGATATAGAGAATGTGGTGAAGAGACACTGCCTGTCGTGTATTTCGATCAACAGTTGGGATTTCACAGTCCCCTTTAAAATGAAGGGGCGGAACGTTCTTTTCGTCCGTGTCCTACGAGTTCAGTGGAATCGCGCAAAATCTCACCAGTGGCGGCTTCCGGAGTCCACGCACTCTTGGCGATCTGCGGTGCGAGAGACAAATTATGCAAAATACTGCTCTGTAGATTTAATCAGATACGTTTATTGGTGGATCCGGATTAACTTTCTATTCTGTCACCATTCTAAATAAAGGTCGACAGCCTCGCTTTGGCCTGCAAGACAGTGTTATACTTCTCACTACTGTCAATTATCAAAAGCCCAGTAGCTGTATTACATCTTTATGGTGAGATTCCGAGGTCCAGCCATGGCCTGGAATATGTTTCAACAGGCTACTAAAGTTCACACCAAAAATCGCCACTGCAGAGCAGAAATACAGTTCAAAAAGAAAAAGGGAAGAGTCACACAAAAATATCACTCTCAGATCTTTCCGTAAACAAAGTTTACTGGCCTCTGGTCTCTCCTAGTTCCTCTGTTTATTAAAACACAGCCGTCTGCCTAGTACTGATGGGAGGGATCTGCCTCTGGGCCACCTGTTCACTCAAAGGCAACACTCGCCTAGAGCACCGGGAAGCTCAATCCAATATCCACGCCCGAGCACTGGAGGACAATTTCAGAATTCATCGATTTTGCTCACTGGAAAAAGTATCTCGGTTGGTCACGAAGGATGACGCTCGCTACCCTCCACCCTAGAGGTTACTGCAACACCATGAGTACTGCCGGCCGAATAGTAGATTTCGCGACCTATAAATCTCTCAAGAAAACTATTAGAAACATTTAGAATTTTCACCCATCAGAATCAGGAGCAGAACACAGGCATTTTCATTGACCGTTTGCAGCTCCTGCTAATCCCGGGCTCGTAAGGTTCCTCCTGGCAGATCCTTTAGATCTGACTCTACAATTTCTGGAAAAAAATGACCTTCTAGAGGGAATTACTCGCCCATGAAATCAGCCTATTCGGTTCCGACAACCATCCATTTACGGGGATTATGGGCGGACTGGTCCATTACCTCCAGTACGAAGAAAAATCTCTTTTCCTGGTGTACACAATAGCGGCATAAACGAAAAAATAGGCGCCATCCGGAAATCCCGTGTTACAAGTGTTCTGCAGTGCCAGTTGCAACAGGGCTTAAAATAATTTAATTTGTAACAGTGCCCTGTAGTGGTTCCTCTGGGGCACCCTAATTCTGAATTTGTGTACACAGTAAGCCGGCAGATATCCACTGTATTACTTAAATCGAATGCGGTGCGCCTTGTAGTGAACGATCACAGTTATAACGAAAGACGGCGAAGATGGATTACGCCACACGTCGACTTACCAAATCGGCCAACGAGGGAGCAGATGTCACAGTATGCGGAATTTTTGCGCATGTGGTGAAGCAGCCTGTGGGCATCAGCTAACTTACTGTTTAGGTGAGGATGCTGCAGATAGTACACCATTTGAACCCCATATTTAGCCTCTAGGCTGGACGCTAACAATTTCCACTATTCAGATATGGGGTTCAAATGGTTCAACTGGCTCTGAGCACTATGTGACTTAACTTCTGAGGTCATCAGACCCCTAGAACTTAAAACTACTTAAACCGTATCGGTCGCGCGGTTCCAGACTGTAGTGTCTAGAACCGCTCGGCCACCCTGGCCGGCAAATATGGGGTGCTTGCGCAGATATGAGATATGCAGTTCTGTCATATGATGACATGGTTAGAGACCGTGGCTGGTATTTGAAGAGAAATGTTGATGGTGTTGAGACAGCAACCAACCACAAATTTATTTTCAGTTCCTTTATTCAGAGGGTCCCGTTACCGGTTTCGAATCGTTACGATTCATCTTCAGACGGTTTTCATGCTTTCATTACAACATGTGGTGCGTTTTTATACAAATTAATTGTCCTAAAATATAAATAATACATAATTTAAGCTCGCCACACAGATGGTTGCGTTACAGATTTTCATTGGATGTGACTTACATGAAATGTCGGTTTGGACTGTTTGTTTTCATGATGCTAAATGTAAAAAAAGGAACAAATTTATAATGCAACAGCCATTAGACAAGCTTTGTTATATGTTCTCCATTCACTGCATAAACCGGTGTCTGGTGTCTGGTGAATCATCTGAAGCCGGCCGCTGTGGCCGAGCGGGTCTAGCCCGCTTCAGTCCGGAACCATGCGCCTGCTACGGTTGCAGGTTCGAATCCTGCCTCGGACATGGATGTGTGTGATGTCCTTAGGTTAGTTAGGTTTACGTACTTCTAAGTCTAGGGAACTGATAACCTCAGATGTTAAGTCCCATATTGCTTAGAGCCAATCTTCTGAACGTCGTCTCACTGTAAAAAGTGTTACATGAAGTTCACTACTTAAGGAATAACTATGTCCAATAACATTTGAACCTACTGACAGGGAGATGTCTCCGTATAATCCCAATGCTTGATGAAGCTGCGCACTGGACGTAAATGTAACGCAGTTTTTATAACAAAGTTGCCCTAGCACTGAATTAGAAGTACAGAATGCTTAATTTCTTGAGAACCATCTATTTATGACTAAATTAAATGCTTAGTCTGGTAAATCCCAGTTTTATTGTACTTTATTGTGTGTACACAGGTTAATAAAAACACTGAAAAATTGCGTTACACACACTTCAACGTTATTCAAACGATACATGAAATGGGTTGCAAAAGAAAGCCCTCTGTTTTGGAAGGCTGTCTTATAAGAATATGTACAATAATGACAACCCACTTCCTAACAGATTAGATAAACGAAATGAATCGCGTGAATACGGTGATCACGTGGTCGAGAAAGAGAACTAGACATACCTATGCCTGTGAATTCAGTCATGGTGATCCTTCGTAAAGTCACTTCTAGCAAAGTCCTAATTTTATTGCGACCTATACGCCGAAGCTGCTGTGCGATATTACCGTAATTGTGAGCAGACGAGATGAATGCGAAAGTGTAACCAACCAATTGGCAGATATTGCACTCGCCTGTCTCCACCTCTGACAATAATTCCTCGACCGTCCCCGCTCCAAGCATATCAAATCTGATGTGGAGTCTTCAGAAGTCTAGCTACAAAATGAAGTCTAATCTCTAAGAGTCTGCAAACGTCTGGCCAAGAAGTGAAGCCAAATCACGTGCAGTCTGCTGTGGAGCTAAATCTGAACTGAAGTGAACACCGCACTCCTAACGTCTTCTCTGCTTATCATTTGGTACTAAAAATCACTGTCCGCTAATAGTATTCCCAGTTTTACTCCGACAATGGATTATAAAAAACATAGTTTCCAATTCGGAGTCCATCAGCCTCCTCGGTACTGAGAATACTGGGCCTGGGACCTCCGTCATGAGCGCATGTTTTTTAGTCTGCCAGTGACCGGCCATTTAGAGCGGAAAAATATTGAAACGGCAGTTTATTTTTACACTACCTCTGAAGACGCTTCTATCTGCCCGTTGGTGGCGGAATTTCTCCCATCCAATCGCCGCGGTGCCCGCCAGTAACCTCTACCCGGTGATAAAAAACGACGCTCACGACGTCCTTCGGAATGTTTGACTTGCTTACAGACCAGGGGAACAGATAAGCAACTTTGGAAAAACATTCCCTTATTCCCATCTTTTGCGAATAACACCAGACAGCCAACAGAGCTTCAAAACAGGTAATGTTTTCGTGGAAGTAGGTCGCTCCTCTGCTGAGAAGATTCGCTATGATGTCGTCTCAGTGGAGGGCGAGTCTGCACTGTCAAGCCAATCAGTTTTCCTTACCTCCCTTTTGTTTCCTAAGACAGCACGTCCCATATCCCCGCTGTGTCTGCGCGCCATCTGTAGCCCGTCCCGTCCCGCTTCCTGCCCTGACCGATCATTAAAAACCGTGTTTAACAAGTAAAATCTAACTTCTACGTAAGCCAATATTGTTAATTAGAGAGGAAGAAGGCGACCCTCATCGTAGAATCACCTTCGTCTTAAATTTCCATATTAAAACAGGAAAAGGTTCGATGACTCTGAGCATGATTTGTTGAGTCATTAAATGAACTTGCATATCACGGAGAGAAAAGAAAAAAGAGGAGAGGGAGGCCAGGGAAGGCTTGACGCTTCTCGACTTCTAACCGCTTTTAATATCAACACATGTCCTTATTTGTTGCATTGGGCCGTCTTAGCCCCTTCATTTTCCACGAAACATGCGATATCAGCTAACTGCTGCTGCGTTCCATAGAGCTTGTTTGTTGTCAAACATCATCCCACCTCATTCTGTATGGGATACAGTCACACGTATCGCTTGCTTGAGATATAGAACATTTCTTCATCTCTCGTATTCTCCTCACGTAGCATCCAGCGAGTTCTCGGTTAAAGAATTCATTACGTGGTAGCATTTCCAGATTGACCCCGAGGTGACTTTCGAGGTAGAACGTTTCCTGAACAAGTTATCCACCGTTCTAAAAAATCTTTAGCGTTGAAGAGTGATTATGTAGAGGAGCAGCGTGATCAACATTATAGTAGATGACAAGGAAAACTTTATGGCTACATCTCGTACTATAACAGTTAAGTTTAGTTTCTCCTGTGCTGAGTATCCGCACTAACGTAAATCCTTGGGGAGGCTACTAGCTGGATTCATAGATAGCCCTGCACTCTAGTTCATTGGCAAGTCATTCGCGACACGCCCAGTAGGAGCACATAGGGTGCGCGTGAAATCACGCTCCTTAGTGTGAGAAAAAGTAAGCGTTTTCCTTTTCATGGCATGGCACTGATTCGACTCAACGGCCCCCGTTGTGGCGTTTGAGCTCATCTCAACAGAAGCAGTACGTCTGAGTATACTTATCTCCACCCTAAGTTTGTAAGAAGGCCATTTCCAAATGTGAGCCTCAGTAGTAAAAATGTCGATTCAGACACGTAATTCTTTCCCAGAGTACTAATTAGTAATGGATCAGAGTGCGATAAACTGATGTATGACATGGTAATGAAACAGGGGAGCTAGGAGTTGTGAATATTTTTAAGTTGCTTTACTTTCTGTCTCAAGCACAGGTTAGTTGTAATGCATCACTGTATTCAAACCAATCTTCATTTTATTCCCTTTGGCTCAAGTCACACATAAGAGAATGTGTACTCACAAACCTGATGGTAGAGGTGTATAGTGAATACTAGTGACTCAAAGCCATGTTAATGCTCCACATTGTCAACAGATGACTTCAGTATTTGCGGCCGGATAAACATATTGATGGAACATCGTTCTCTGAAAGAAAATTAAGTGTATATGCAATGTTTTACTGTAAACTAAAGGTAGTTGTAAAATATGGTAATGAAATGAAGGTACAATATGTTACTGTATCGACTATGACTATTTTTTAAATTGTCGCACTGAGACGTAACCCGCTCTTGATTTATTGTTCTGAAGCTAGCGACGAATAATGTGATGTTAATGTCTGCAGTACAGTGAATTCGGTATTTAATAGCAAAGAACTGTTAATCTGGATATCAGTAAGACTTGTCTATACGATTTCTCTTCTTTTTCTTAGAGTTTATCCCATCTAGTATGGGATCTGCATTTTCAGGGTTTGATAAATTTCATTTTATTATTTAACTACGTGATCGGATGGCCTTCCTCACGCCGTAGTCGTCAACCTAACCTAAATGAGGGAAGTCGTAAGCGCCATCTGTTTTTGAATCATGTAAACTTCGTTCTGAGTCTTATTGTATGTTGACTGTTTGTGTGTTTCTCTGCGGCTGAATGTGGGGACCAGCCCAGCATTTGCCTAAAAGAGCATGGAAAACAGCTTAAAATCCACACTCAGGCTGGCCACTGTACCAAACCACTGCCTTTAACCCGGGTCAGGTTTTCCTCGCTGTATCGCAAGCTGGGACCATACGCCTTACACTGTAGGATCAAGTTGCTTATTTGTACAGTAACATGAGGTATAAACTTGGTCAGGAAGGTTGAGAATCTTTTTCGTGCATTTACATTTGTAAATGATGATCCTGAGAAGGTGATTAGGCATTTCTCTGCTCAACCACATCGACAATACAACGATCCAACAAATAGAGAGGCTCCAATCCGTGAAAAGATGTAAGGCTTCGGTACTACGGACACATCATATAGGCACCACCTACTTCAGACACATCATATAGGCACCACCTACTTCAGTCGTCAGATGAGCCTATGATCTCATTGTCGAAGGCCAGAGAGAACATGGAAGATATAAATTACGCTGCGGTGTCTATAGATGAGTCGGCGTAGGTTGATCGTTGACAGTTGCATTGGGCTGGGCGCAGCAGCTTAACGCGCCTACCTCAACCAATAACCTAACACGATTTTGCAAACGTCCCTAAGGCAACGTGTCAGAGTTGTCACAGCTCTAGACACGGCTATTGTTTTGGCCTGCAGCCGTCTGCGCTCCACAGTTGAAAGCTGGCAAAAGTGTTGCGAGCTCTCAGGAAATTCTTATGCCTTCTCGACTATAGATACTATAAACGCAGGCCTAAGACCAAGAAGCCTAATGGACAGATAGCTTTAGACCGTAAGAAGTGGCATGCATTGAGTCAACAAGCGGACTCCGTTCCTACGGGACGTCACAAAGTAGATGAAGAAGAAGAAGGTCTATGGAGCACATAATTATAAATAATCTTCACTGGAGTTCTAGCTTGCTGCAAATATTAGTTTGGTGCATAAGTTCGTAGCGATTTTGTTTTTCATGTTGGTATTCCGGTTGATATGGGTTTATATATGAATTGTCATTGTTATTTATATTTCACTGTTGCTGTAAGGGTTTACATATTGTAATTTGGAGAAGATAGTGGAAGTGTAGCCACTAGAAAATGGACTGCCAAGTGGAGAATTCGGAACGTTTCCGTCGTACTCTTCAGTTTGAGTTCAGTAGAGGGGTGACAGCGGCGGAGGCAGCCAGAAGCATTTGCGCCGTGTATGGCGATAATGCCATTGGACAGAGCACGGCAAGAAAATGTTTTCACGTTTTAAGAGGGATTGTTTTGACATTAAAGACCATGTTCAGGAAGACCCTCGGGGTTAGATGAAGATCGGGTAAACGCATTATTTCACAATGATACACGTCACTGTTCTTGAGAACTGACAAATTTGATGAACTGTGATCATTCCACCATCCTGCGACATTTTTATGCAATCGGGAAGGCTAAAAAATCGAGTGTGTGCGTACCACATGCCCTAAGCCAAAATCACGAAAATCCGCGTGTAGACATACGCGCATCTTTGCTGGTTCGTCATCAATCGTCTCGTGAACAACACCAGCCATTCCTATCCTGTATCGTAACTGGTGAAGAGGAATGGTGTCTTCATGCTAATATCAGGAAAAGAAAGAAACGGTTGAGCCCAAGCAAGGCAGCAAGTCACCGTACGAAGACCTGCGTTCATCCAGAAAATTTAATGTTATGCGTCTAGTGGAACAGCGACGGTGTGGTGTATTATGGATTGCTTCCTCGATATGTCACCATCACTGCTGATATTTATAATCAACTACTCAAACGTCTTGCAGACGCTCTGCTAGAACAACAAGCAGGAAGGCTGAGTGAAGCGATGCTACTCCACTGTAACGTCCTCCCACATTGTGCTAGACTGACAAAAAACGCTATACCCGAGCTGGGTTGAGAAGTCATTCTGCACCCACCTTATTCACCTAATCTAGCGCCCTCAGATTTCCACTTTTTCCGCTCTATCGAAAAACCTTCAACGAACATCGTTTCTGGACGAAAATGCGCTCCAACATGACTGAACGAGTTCTTCGTCTCAAAACGATTTTATTTATACAGTTACAGAATAGAAATGTAACCCATCCTTGGCAGACTGTGAAGCAGAATATATTATTGATGGGTTAAGTCTCTGTTACGTGTTTCCGGTGTGTTTATTAAACTTACGGAAAATGCTAAGAACTTATGAATCAACCTAACAGTAACAGTACTGTAGCAACAGGTTACTAATTCATTAAGCTGATTCCACCACTGTCATATGTCGGTACAAGGCAGGATGGCAGAGTGTAGCCACTACAGTCTGTGGGGCACCGTTTCCCGAGCAGCTGTCAGTTTAGGCGCTGCGCAGGCCGAGGACGCGTCTGGACGCTGGACGGCGAGATAACATCGCAGCCGCCCCGCGCCTGACCAGCAATTTGCCGCACTCACACCCACGGCGCGCGGACCGTGGAGCTTATGGGCTCGCGTGTGACGCCTCTGACGTCTTCTTTTCCTGCCAGAGAGACTTCACACACCTGTGATGTCCGGTCTCAACGTGGCAATCACGCGCTCCAATTCAGTGTATATGTGTGGGAGTGTATTCAGAGTGTTTGCCTTCGTGCGATCAAGTTGCTGGACTCTTACGATAGGGAGAGTACAGAGAGGACGATACTGTTATTTAGACTGAATTTAAGAGCCTCTAGAGTCACTAAAGTGATCTGTTGTCAGGTAATGCAACATGTGATCTTAATGTAGGGCACACAGCTACTTCCTGTAAACCTGTCAAGAAGTCTCATAAACTAATATACACTGCCGGAAAAATGTAACACACTCGAGGAATGTGTTCAGAGACATCAAGGTGTAATATGTGCGTACCGAGAACTTGTAGTGTTAGTAGCTCATTTGTAATGATCATCAGCTATTAGATGGTGGTTGTGAGGCTTATGTGTGCGACCACTGTTCTGACTCTTCAGGCAGTACCTGTGGAGAGTCTTTACAACATTCATTCTAGGGTACCCATGCTACGCCGACGAGTACGTTCTCCTGGTGAACATCAGCCATCTCCGCGACATCGCACCGTGGGCCTACGGGAAGCTGGGTGGATATATCGACGGACTACTACACGTGGGCACAATGTATCACTGATGTGTCGCTGTTTTCAAAAGTGAGCTGTGGGACCTTCCCACACCTGCAGACAGTGTTCTGGAAGTTTGGATAGTATAGACGCACGCACTGCGAAAGCGGGGATAGCCGACTGAACGCCATCGAGGGACGAAATCCTGCTGAGCCACAAAGCACTTCTGGGAGCCACCGACTTGCAAACACGACTATCATCTATGCCTCTGGCCAAGTTACCATGATACCACCAAGCGTGGCTACTCAGATGTTGTGAAAGATTCGACTGGAGAATGGTGTGGCGCTCTGATGTCTTCAACAACGAGCGTAGATTCTGTCTGAATATGAGTGATGGACGTACACGTGTATCGTGTAGACATGGTGAGCAGCCTATTCCGTAGTGCATTCGACCATGACGCACAGGTCCCATCCCAGGTTTAATATTTGGTGTTACTGACGGGTAAAGTCACTGGTGCCCGCTACATTACAAAGGTTGCTATCCTCCTGGTAGTGCCAGTCTTTGATAAAAACGTGGTGTGCTTTACAGCACATCCCCATAACGTCTTCTTGACTCAACGTGCTCTTCGTCCTGGCTAGCAACATCTCTCGCCGAGTGAACATGTATTGGAAATGATGAACTGGAAACCTTCTCCGGCCGGCCGCTGGTGGCCGAGCGGTTCTGGCGCTACAGTCTGGAACCGCGCGACCGCTACGGTCGCAGGTTCGAATCCTGCCTCGGGCATGGATGTGTGTGTTGTCCTTAGGTTAGTTAGGTTTAAGTAGTTCTAAGTTCTAGGGGACTTATGACCTCAGCAGTTGAGTCCCATAGTGCTCAGAGCCATTTTTTGAAACCTTCTCCTTCTCCAAGATCTACAAGAGCCGTTGCCGAATGGCAACATGCTTGGAACAATCTCTTGCAGGATACCAGTCGACACCTTTATGATCGTCTGCATGCGAGAATGTACGCCTGCTTCACCATCGATAGAGGATAAAGGACGTGTAACGATGCGACTGTTTGGGCACTCTTTACTGTGAGATTTGTGTTTCATTTGGTCTGAATTTGTTATCACATACTCCTACAATTACGAACAACCTGTCATATAACTTGTCTTTGAGGTCGTTGCATTTTCTTCCGGCAGTGTTCGATCATGAAATTATCCCGAGGTGGATGAAATGACCGGTTTACGAAATGTATGCCGTAATAAGTGTTCACGCGGACACATTGTCAAAACTGTCCAAAGTCCAAACGCCCAGGAATATTAACGGAGGGCATCGTTCTATTACAGAATAATACCCGCCCATATGCTGTCGACGTCATTTCGCCTAAGGTGCAGGAATTTCGGTGGAAAGCCCTTACGTATCCTCCAAATAGTCCCGCTCTCACCCCGTGCGATTTCCATAGATTCTTGAAGAAAGATTGCTTCGGGTGAAGAGGTGCAGGCCTGGGAACTTTCTTGGTTGAATAGGCAACATTTTTCCATAGGGATTGACTGTCTTGTCTCACAGTGGGATAAGTGTGTTAACAGTTATGACGATTACTTTTAAAGCAATAAACAGTTTTCGTAATTTTGTTCCATCTGTCTCATTTTCTTTTGACTGCACCCTATATGTGCGGTCCGAGTTTCATCGTGCTGTGCTACTTGGCAATGATATATCATGCGGAAGCTACTTTCGTCCTTAACTTTTGCACACCAGCGTAGTTAACAGAATTTTATAACATAAGCATCTGCGGCAATATAGTGTTCTGCATCAGAATGAAAAAAAATCAGACAACAGTGAACAAACTTGTACGGCACTTGTCTGTACGTAGCGTTAAAAAAAGTTTACGCAAATGTCCAACCCAACCTTCACTTAGTAAAATGGGTGAAGAGCAGAAATCCCTTTCTCTCCCTTACACCAGACACTAAGTGCTTACCAACGTGGTGACTTAAAATTCTATGACATCCGAATAACGAATTTTTGCGAAAGGACAGAAGCCATCGACGAGAAACAATTGAACAGGGTACTTTAGTATTCCTTGTGATATTGACTAATACAGAGGGAAATTTGACTCAACACGATGTTGTCAGAAATAGGGAAAGACAAAAAACAAATGCCCAACAGACAGTGCATTCTCTGTGCAGATACTGGAAACTTGGGTCAAAGATAACCTTACGACAGCGTGATTGTCACTTCAAAGATTTATTTATTTATTTATTTATATACACGTCTAATTCCTTAGGACCAAATTGAGAAGCAAATCTCCAAGGTCATGGAACGCATCAGGATACCAATCGTCATTCAGTGCATGAAATTACAACATAAAAGTAATAACAGATAAAAAAGTCAAGTCGTAAGTTTAAGTAAACGCAATCAAGAATTATACAATATAAGAATCAGCTTAATTTTTCAAGAAACTCCTCAACAGAATAAAAAGTGACCCATGAGAAAACTCTTCAGTTTAGATCTGAAAGCATGTTGATTACTGCTAATATTCTTGAAATTTTATGGTAGCTTACTGAAAATGGATGCAGCAGTATACTGCATACTTTTCTGCGCAAGAGTTAAGGAAGTGCGATCCAGACGCAGGTTCGATTTCTGCCGAGTATTAACTGAGTGAAAGCTGCTAATTCTTGGGAATAAGCTGATTTTGTTAAAGAAGTGACAGTAAAGAATTTATATATTGTGAGGGCAAAGTCAAAATACCCAGACTAGTGAACAGGCCCACAAGTGGTCCGTGCACTTACACCACTTGCTGCCAGAACTGCCCGTTTCTGAGCCAAAAAACATCATCTTAGAATGGGAAGATTTAGCACAAAATATAATGCCATACGACATAAGCGCATGAAAATAATCAAAGTAGACTAATTTTCGTGTCGAACGATTAGTTGCTTCAGATACCGTTCGAACAGTAAAAATGCATTAAGCCATTATGTCTTTGAACAAGATCCTGAATGTGGGCTTTCCACGACAGTTTACTATCAGTCTGAACATCTACTAATTTTAACTATTCAGTTTCACTAATCATATGCGCATTCTGTGATATTAAAACTTCGGGTTTTGTTGAATTGTGTGTTAAAAACTGTAAAAACTGAGTGTTATTGTGATTTACCGTCAGTTTATTTTCTGTAAGCCATGAAGTTTTGTCATGAACTGCAGTACTTGAAAACGAGCCACTGGTGCGCAAAACATCCTTTACTACCAAGCTAGCATCTTCAGCAAACAGAAAAATTTAGAGTTACCCATAATATTAGAGGGCATATCATTTATATAAATAAGGAACAGAAGTGGGCCCAACACTGATCCCTAGGGTATCCCCCATTTGACTATACCCCACTCAGACCCAGATCACAGCCACTCTCAACAATGTGGATAATGACCTTTTGCTGTCTGTTATTATAGTAAGAGGTGAACCAATTGTGAACTACTCCTGTATTCTGTAATGGTCCAAGTGCAGCAGTATTTTTTGATCAACACAATCAAACGCCTTAGTTAAATCAAAAAATATGCGTAGCGTTCGAAATCTTTTGTTTAATACATCCAGTACCTCACAGAGGAAAGAGAATATAGCATTTTCAGTTGCTAAAAGACTTGTAAAGCCAAACTGTACATTTGATAGCAAATTATGTGATATAAAATGATCAACTATCCTTACATACACAGCCTTTTCAATAACTTTAGCAAACACTGATGGCACAGAAAAAGGTCTACAGTTGTCTACATTATCCCTTTCTCCCTTTCTTTAAAGCGGCTTTACTACTGAGTATTTTAATCGTTCAGGAAACTGACCATTCTTAAAGGAAAAATTACAAATATGACAAATTACAGGGCTAACATGTGCAGCACAGTAATATTCTGCTAGGCACTCCATCACATCCATGAGAGTCCTTAGTCTTCAATGATTTACTTATAGACTGTCTCCCTCTTGTCAGTATCACAGAGGAGTATTTCAGACATCAGTCTCGAAAAAGCATTTTCCAAGACAGTTACATGATTCCTTGCAGAAACTGAGTTTTTATTTAATTCACCAGCAATGCTCAGAAAGTGATTGTTAAATACTGTACATATATCTAACTCATCAGTAACAGAAATATTTTTACTAACTTCACAACTGACCATATGGTTTTAATTTTATCCTGTGAATTAGCTATTCTATTTGCTTACCATACACTCTTTGCCTTCCTAAAAACATTTTTAAGCACCTTACGGTACTGGTTGTAATGGGCTACTGTAGCCTGATTGTGACTGCTTCTAACATTTTGATATAATTACCGCTTTGTTCTACATGATATCCTTATCCCACTAGTCAGCCACCCAGGCTACTACCCCGTTTAGAACGTTATAATGAAAATCAGCTCTCAAAGAGCATTAGAAATGTGTTAAGGAAACCGTTATATTTCTCATCTTTGTTATCGGCACTATAAACATCCTGCCACTCTTGTTCCTTAACGATGTTTAAAAAACCCTCTATTGCCAGTGGATTAACTTTCCTACATGGTTTGTAATTATATGTGACATTTGTTTGATTACAAAAGCCTTTTAGTGTAAAAATTTGAGCATCATGGTCTGAAAGGACATTCACCCTTTTACAAACAGAAAGCCCATCTAGTAATGAAGAATGAATGAAATTATTGTCTGTGGCTGTGCTACAGTTCGCCTGCACCCTAATTGGAAAAAACACAGTCTGCAACTGATCATATGAATTTAGGAGAACTACCAGCATCCTTTTTCTTGCACAATCCCTGGTACTTTCTATAAAGTGAACCAAGAACCCTCTCTAGCTTGAGCAGGAATGCTCTAAATTCAGAGTTAGGGGACCTATAAATAACGACAATTAGAAGTTTAGTTTCACTAAATTCAACTGCCCCTGCTCAACATTCAATTATCTGTTTATCACAGTGTTTAATATGCTCAAGACCAAAGAGAGCAGGAGGCTATCATACGAAATTTGTGTCTTTAATAAAGAGAGTGAGACATGATGAAGGGAAATGAAACAGACTCCTTTGTTGTCAATTATCTCACACACAAAGTGATCAGGTGTATTGTTTTTATTTGTGATTCTTTCCATAAACGAAGCTACAATTCTCACACCAAGAGTCGCGCTACGTATTTTAAAACTTTTTTACGTGGATTCTGGTAGTCACAGACAGAATCTAAAATCTCCCGAATTTCGAACATTGAGCTCAAATCAATACAGTCACACTCAACTATTGCTAGGATTCCGCTCATTCATCACTCTTGAATCAGCGAGGCCGTTCTGAAAAGTAATGCCTCGGAATTTTTCATTCTCTTGTCAATATCGGTTGAGACATTACATGCCATGCACGTTACTCGGTCGATTTTCCCTCTTCGCTGACGCACGTTACAACATTCTAACGTTAGGGACCCACGAACAGCAGCGTGTAACATGGCGATGTCTAACGTAACTGAGTCGGTGTTTGAAAAACCCTAAAAAACTGAAGGCACGAATTCGAAGAGTTATTCCACACATGGAACACACTCTCTTTCTGCATGACAACGGCAAACTACATACGACCGCTGCGACATCTGCAACAGTTCGACGCCTTGAGTTCACTATCGTCGATCATACTTCATTCAGCCCGAACTTCATACCATCTGAATTTCATCTATTTCCAAAACTTAAAGACATCTTTGAGGATTTCACTTTGATAGCCATGAAGTCTTGCAAGCAGAGTTGAGGTTGTGGCTCCGTCAACAAAGTTAAACATTATACAGTGACGTTATCAACAAACTGTAGACGTGACGAATGAAGATGTAGAATGTTAATAAAGTTTGCTTTATTTAAAAAACTTTGAGAGTTTTCACGTATAAAATTCGAGGGCACTGCTTTTCAGAACGGCCTCGTACGTGGTAAATGGTTGCGGGCTCAGTGGTTTCATTTGTTTTTGTTCTATGTATTTCCACTGTCGTGTTTGTTTTTGCGGTTTTGCGATGGCTCACGGAGCCGTGTACCTGCAGATAAATTTGCTTTAAATTTGTGAAAACCGCTTCAGAACTCATCAAATATTGAAGCAAGGTTTCGGAGACAACGCTTTACGTCAGATAAACTTTCGACTGGTATAAGCGTGTCAAAAAACTGGTTAACACCGAGTGATGGTGACTACCATTCGGTCGGCTTACAACAAGCGTCACATCAGAAAACGTTCAGAAAGTGAGTGATCTGACTACGGATGATTGCAGACAGACCTTCCAAGGCCCCTTCAGCATCTTAGATATAGGTTATAGTACATGTGCACGTATTCTGCAAGAATAATTGACATGAGAAGGATTGCGGGGAGCCGGCCGCTGTGGCCGAGAGGCTCTAGGCGTTTCAGTCCGGTACCGCGCTGCTGCTACGGTCGCAGGTTCGAATCCTTCCTCGGGCATGGATGTGTGTGATGACCTTAGGTTACTTAGGTTTAAGTAGTTCTAAGTTCTAGGGGACTGATTACCTCAGAAGTTAAGTCCCATAGCGCTCAGAGACATTTGAACCATTTTTGATTGTAGTGCACATCACAGCACAACTCGTAGCGCCTGAAGGAAACAGATGTCGTCGAAATATTGTGCCTACAATGGAAACAACATCCCGGTGAACACCTGGAAGTACACCAACAATCGCGTGGGAGTTTGCAGAAAACTTAAAAAACTGCTTCGAGACTTTTCAAACTTTCTCTCACATATTATCACAGGTTTTCTCAGAAACGAGTGGAGCCCTTCGACGCTTGCATTTGCGCAAGTGGTGTATATTAATCAGTGTATCACAGGATGCAAGTCTCCTACGTAGTTTGTATGTCATTAATATGAACCTATCTAGGCTACAGCTCATGTAAATATTTGAAGGATGGCGGTTTGGGACAGAGAACAGAAAGCGGAAAAATGCCACAGTGAGACGTTGAAGAAATACCTCTGTAACAGTCTGGACGGATAGTAGAGCTGTAGGTGAACTTGTGCTTGTAACAGCGACAATTTATGCAGCGTGCAAAGGCGTGGGTGTTGTGACCAAGAGAAATTACATTCGTTCGGCCACAGCTGTGGGTTCTCTGATCGCTTGGTGAGATGGAAAATCAACTAGAACACATTAAATATTAGTTCACTTTATCTCATAAATGAATAAAAGATTTACCTAACTTTGACACACTATTTTGTCACAGGAGTACCTGATAAATTACAACTGCCACTGACTAGCAAAGTATCACTTGTGCGAATTAACGAACTGTTCTCTTGCAGTACAATGTTAATAACACTACATGTTCATCTGAAAATGTAAGTACTTAATGTTTCTATTCTATGATACTGACTGCTGTAATTTAGGCCACGAAATGGACTGAGCTCTTGGAATGCTCAACACTATACTGACCTCATTGTGAGGACACCGCTGGTGCTGAGAGGAAGGTGTGATGTTCTGGATTGCCTCCCATAAACGGACTGGAGAGAGCCCCCACTAATGTCTGTTTTATAGATTCCCGTTACCGACTTAGCTGCAGCACCATGATCACTGGACGACACCACAGTCAAGATATCAACGATGATATCTCCTGCTTCAGCCGCAGCATTCTCGGTCCTGTAGCATGCCGCGGTCGTCATCACAGAAGTCAGTTTGATCACAGAAATTAACTGCTCAGTGTAATTTATCATGTCAGATTTATTTGTAATTTTTGTGTTGTCAGCTTTCCTGTCAGAGCCACATGTGCCGCGAGAGCCAGTCAGAAGTTCTGAGATAAAAGGGTTCCCCGACCTATCGTTGTGTGTGGTTCATTTCGCTCTGGTATAGAGTATCTTTGGTCTGTTCTCATTAGACCTATGGTTGTGATCGTATTTCTCAGGTTTAGGATGCTGTGGTTGTTCGAATATCTCGAATCCCTGCACAATTGTGTGGCGAGTTCTGTGAATATCGCCAGGATGACCTCAAGGCGGAGTTCATTGTGCATGGTCCCGGTGCGTGTGTATCATGGAGCATTGCTCATAATTCATAAAACCTTTTTTGCATGACCTGAAGGCGGCGCAGATGTGTCAGAGCTGCATATCCCAGGACTGAAGCAGCATATGTTATCAGTGGACTAATAGGAGTCATGTATATGTACCTAGATACTGTCCTATTTAGTGTATGTTTCTTGTGCATTTAGTAGCTTGAGCCTCGCAAGTGCTCCGTTAGTGACATAAGTCAAATGGCTCTGAGCACCATGGGACTTAACATCTGAGGTCATCAGTCCCCTAGAACTTAGAGATACTTAAACCTAACTAACCTAAGGACATCACACACATACATTTCCGGGGCTGGATTCGAACCTGCGACTCTAGCGGTCACGCGGTTCCAGACTGACGCGCCGAGAACCGCTCGGCCACACCGGCCGGCGACGTAAGTCAGATTCCAGTCAAGCCTCACCTGGCCATCGAGATTTAAGTGTCCCGTGACTGCCCTAAACCTCTCTAACCAAATACCGGCATGGTTCCTTTGAAAAGTGCAAAGCCAGTTTACTTCCCTGTATTTTCACGTTCCCAGATTGTGCTGGAATGACCAGACTGTCGATTGGACTTCCTTCCTTCTTCCGGTCCAGCCAGACTCCGAGGCACCAGGTTTTCTCGCGGAATTGTATTGGATATGTGAATACTATCACCTGTCTGCAGCATTGGTGTTTCTGCACATATTTCTCTGTTTGTGCGAACAGAATCGGTTCGTGCTTGTGGACATTCAGTCTAACATACCACTTCTCCAGCCAACATTAAACAGTTCTAAGTGTAGTTGATAGTTCTGAGTTAGAATGTGATGATTTCCAATCCTGTGTCAGAATAACTGTGTAATCAGCATAGGAGGCCATCATCGTGTTATGTGTCAGTAGGATGTAATTAATGTAGATGTTAGACAGTAGGAATCCCAAGATGCTATCTTGAGGTACTCTGGCCTGTATACCATGTTGTCTGAATGTTTGCCCTGGTGTCACTGGTGCCGAAAGTGATTTTGTAGACAAAGGACCAGAGTTGATTTTATTATTTACGGAGATGTTTAAAGAAGTAACTGAATCATGGCATTCCAACTGCGGTGACAACACAGACGTGGGCCCACTTTGATAGAGTGAAAGTACCTGAGCCATTACAGTAAGAAATGAGTGTTGAGCTACAAGCCTGCGAGAGCAACAGTGTTTCAGGAGGTAGTGGCGTCACAGCTGAGATGCTGCATTTGGGGGATGAAATATTGGTGGACACTTTAAAGCTTTTAATGTCTACCAGTTGCACTGTGGAAGTAATTCCTAAAGAATGGAAGAGAGCAGTTTTATGTCGCACCTTTAAGAAGGATGATGTTACACAAGTATCCAACTACCAAGCGATTTCATTATTTGAAATTGGTTATAAACTATTTACAACGCTGCTGTTAAACCTCATGAACTGGTTGTAGGAACTGCAGGCACCAATCAACGTGGCTACGTCCCTGGGCGGTCGACCCTTACTACATATTTACCTAGACGTGGCATTCCATGAATTCGTTCGTCAATCACACCTTATTTACACTGATTTTCGACAAGCTCATGACAGCATTTACCGTTGCATGTTAAGGAAGACGTGAGAGAAATTTGATACCCCATCGAAACATCCGATTAACTGCAGCTTGATACTGTCAATCAGCTTCTAAAGTACGGCAAGCAACTACCCCCACCATTCAGTATTGGAAATGAATTAAGAGAAGGAAATCAATTGCTGTCAATGTTATTCAACTTGGCCTTGGAAAAAGTAAGACATGACACTGATCGAATCAGAGATATGGAGAAGGTGGCAGCAGACACAATCTTGACGATGTTGTGGTTCGTACTGACACTCTAGAGCAATTATGCACTGATACTGCCCGATTTTTTCACAAAGGAAGAAAATTGGCCTGGTGGTTGTAATAAATCCACATACCTCGTTCTATCACTCTGTCAATCTCCCTCGGTTGTTGTTGACTGGCATACCTTTGAACGAGTTCAAGATTTCAGGTACCTGTGTTCCACCACGCCTAATAAAAATGACGTGACGAATAAGTGCATCAACGAATAATAAACGCTAATCGCATTTTCTGCAGTCGGGACAGTTTATTCAAATCATGAGTGATATCACAGAAGACTAAGATGCAGCTGTGCGTGACTATAGTACGGTCAGTACGTTTATGTGCTTGTGAAACCTGGGCAACGTCAGCCAAACTGATGAAGCAATTGGTGCTCTAGAGAGGAAGGTAGTTCGATAGATCTATGGACTCATCTACAATAGCATGGAAGGTAAAGGTAAATCTGAACTAAGAACAAAAGGAGATCTGTACTAGCAATTTGGAAGGCCGAAAATTGGCCGAATATTATGGCAGAGGAGGCCGCAGTGCCTTGTCCACATCCTTCGAGTTGCTGGATCCCTCCCCTGTCCGAGTCTCCAATTCTGAACCTGCTGGTACACGCCCAAGGGGACGTCCAAGAACGCTGAGGAAGGATCTGGTGTTAACAAACCTTAAAGAAGTGGAGTCAACAGCGGTGGAAGATGCAGCTAGAGACAAGCAACGATGGGTTACCATCTGCAGTAGGTATCTCCTCTCTTGTGATTGACATTACGAAAAGCACAATAAAAAGTAGGTTAAGTCCTTTTTAACTGCGATTTTTATAATGTGTTATTTTATACTTTTTTATACAGAGCCCTTTTTGCTCCTTTTGTGGTGTAGTTATTTCTTTTTTTTTTTTTGCTGTAAACCTTAAAGCTCCATTAATGGAACAGATGATGATGATTGGGTATGTTTGTAAAGAGTTCGTCTCTCTTGATCAGACGGTCAATAAAGAGATCTATCGCGATGTTTTACATCTGATGGAAGATACGTGCAGAAAATTTTCACAACCATAGAAATTCTACATTATTTAGAAACTTTTGACTAAAAACATGATAACAGTGTTTCCTCATCCACTGTAGCGGACTTAGCTCAGTGTTACTTCTTCTTCGTCCCCAAGTTAAAAACGATATTGCAGTGGCGAAAGTTCGATACAGTGTAGGAGACTGAAGTGGAATCACAGACGGTGCTAAACAGTCTAACAAAGAAAAATTTCAAGATCCAATTCGAAAGTGTTAGAAACGTTGGGATTAAAGTATTTTATTCCAGGAGTACTACTTTAAAGGCATCGGTGAAGAGTAAGATGTGTAAGACGTACAACTGTTAATATTAATGAATCTCGGAAACTCTTGGATACTACATCGTCCTTTCACATTAATGTAGCCACTTTCAAAAACCATGAATAATCGCGTTTTCCATCATGGACGTGCAGGAAGAGATTCAGTGAGGTTCCAGATGTACCGACAAGAATGTGGACTCACTACGACTCCATTGCCGTGACCAGTTGAACTAAGTATCTCGGTTAAGGATCCATGGCGCGAACACCTTGGTTGAGATGATCCCACAAATTCTAGCTTGAGCTTAAATCTGGGGGATCTGGTGACGAGAGAAGAACGGTAAACTCGTCTTGATGCGCGTACACTACGAGCTGTTTGACACGTTGCAATGGCCTGCTCATAGATGCAATCGTGCCAAGGGAAAAGAAACAGCATGTTGGGGTGGACATGGCCACCAAGGATAGATGTGTATTCCTGTTCATCCACTGTGCCTTCCAGAACGGCAAGATCTCGCAGACAATGACGCTCCGTCCTTTTCTTTCAGGCCCTTCACGTCGTAAACGCCAACGCTGATCTGCGTGATGTAGCATTAAACTTGATTCATCTGAAAGGGCCAACCGTCGCCGCTCAGTGAACGTCCAGCTGTGGTGTTGGTGTGAAAATTCTAGCCTTCGTCGCCGATGGACAGCAGTCACCATGGGTGCACGAACCATGTGCCTATTGACGAGGTAGATACGTAGCAACGTTTTCTGAATATTCGTTGAGGAGACGATGTTGGTAGCCCCTTAGCTCATCTGCGCGGTCAGTTGCTCAACAATATCATGTCTCCAGAGTGAGATTTTCACTCTTCAGCGGAGTGTGCCCTGATATGAAACTTCCTGGCAGATTAAAACTGTGTGCCGGACCGAGACTCGAGACCTTTGCCTTTCGCGGGAAAGTGCTGTACCAACTGAGCTACCCAAGCACGACTCACGCCCCGTCCTCGCAGCTTTACTTCTACCAGTACTTCGTCTACTACCTTCCACACTTCACGGAAGCTCTCCCTGCGGACCTTGCAGAACTAGCACTCCGGAAAAAAAAGGATATAGCGGAGACATGGGTTAGCCACAGCCTTGGGGATGTTTGCAGAATGAGATTTTCACTCTGCTGCGGAATGTGCGCTGATATGAAACTTCCTGGAAGATTAAAACTGTGTGTCGGACCGAGATTCGAACTCGGGACCTGCAAGGTTCGCAGGAGAGCTTCTGTAAAGTTCGGAAGGTAGGAGACGAGGTACTGGCAGAAGTAAAGCTGTGAGGACGGGGCGTGAGTCGTTCTTGGGTAGCTCAGTTGGTAGAGCAGTTGCCCGTGAAAAGCATAGGTCCCGAGTTCGAGTCTCGGTCCGGCACACAGTTTTAATCTGCCAGGAAGTTTTAAGTATCATGTCTGTTCACCCTTGTATATCTCCTCAGTCGTCGTTCATCCGTGTCATTTATGACCTGTGGTGCACCACAGTTTCCTCGGTCTGGTTTTGAATAGCGTTATTTTGCCAACCACAATACACTTTAACCACGGCGGTAACCGAACGGTTTACAACTTTAACAGTTTCAGAAATGCTTCCACCCTTGACCCGAAGGTCAATGACCTTACCCTTTTGGATATCAGATAAATCGCTCTGTTTTCGTATTACGACGACTGCACTGTTTTCCACGACCTCCCCCACAAATTTTATCTACCCTTCTCTGCTAGACTTGCCACCTGTCGTCTGTGAGTGGTTAATGGGCGTTGGCATCGAATACATTAATGTAACCGGACGGTGTACCTCGTACTTCCCGGACACATTGCATTAACGGCAGAAGCTGCCCTTTAAACAAAGAAAACGGAGGAAGACATCCGGGAGTGAAGCTGGTGGGTGAACAGTTCTGGATGTGGTATGTATGTGGAGCAACGGCAGCAGAGAGGGCACCGCCGCCCACTTGGCCCTCGACATGCGGGGGCGGAGGCGGGGCCGGAGAGCGATCGGCGCGCAGCCCCGCGGCGGGCCCGGCAATTACAAGGGCGCTCCCGCCCGCGGCCCGGTGCCCGGTGCCCGCCCCCCGATCTCTGATTTATGTGGCAATCTGCTCGCCGGAAACAATCAGCCCACCTGCCCTGCGCTAAGCACCGCTGTTGCGTGCGCTGCTCGCCCCCGCCCCCGTGTCCCGGCTGGAACAATGCGTATCACTGCCGTCTGCGGGCGCTCACCGCCGTCGGCCGTCGATTGCGAAACGGGCAGAGGCACCGGCAGCGGGCCCGGGAGCGTGATCGCTGCGTACCGTTGCCGAGTTCGTGCGCAATTAACCGGCCTCCCGTCTCCGCGATGCACTGACCAATTGTCTTTGCTCGTAATTGATGTATCAGATTGAGCAGTTATGGCGTGTGTAGCTCATCGATACGTATCGGCTAGTTTCTACTTCTGCCGGTCTCAAATTACAGGTCAGTCGTGCAATGCTCGTAACTCAGACACTTGTTATGCACACAAAGACATTTCTTTTAATCTAAATAATATGCTGCGCGAGCTCTGCCTTCTGAAGCATGAAATACGTACGAGTACACTGCCCGAGCTAAAACAGCCACACCCTTTAAAGAATCTTCCATTTAGCTGTGAAAAATTATCTGAGCTTTTGAAAATATTTTTGTCTGTCTGCCTCTAAAAATAAGCCTCCGATATGGCTGAAACATGTGTGTGTTGCCAGTTTCAGACGGGTCTGTGAAACATGTACTTAATCTCATTACAACCGGCAATCAAAATATTCGAAGGCCGTAAAATCCAGATTCGGTATGCCAATCAGCAAAATCGCCGTAAGCATTGCATCCCACTGACACACCACACTGAAGACAGCGGTGTGGAGTAGTCCGGCACTGCCTGTTGCACAGCCCCGTCCAACAGGATTCGTCCAGTTTCAAGGTTTTTTTTAATGGACCGAAAAAGAGATAATCGAATGGGAAGAGATCAGGATTGTAGGGTAGGTGATCGAGTGCCCCCACTTAAGTTGACGTATGCGTATTGAACCGGGCACCTAGAAACGACGGAGAGGCTTCGTCCCACCGTAGATGTCAGTGTTTCACAACCCCACGATAGGCCGCAGCAGTCCACCCACCTCACCACCGTCCCATACCGAACGCAGGGTTATTTTGCGGTTCGGCACCCTGTGGACACCACCGGCAACGTCTCATACCAGACGAGTGTGTTTGCGTGGTAGAGTAATTATGGTGTACGTTTACGTGCAGCCAGCGTTTGCGCAGCAATCGCGACATAGTGAAACTGAGGCGGAATAAGGGGAAACAGCCAGCATTCGCCGAGGCAGATGGAAAACTGCCTTAAAAACCATCCACAGGCAGGCCGGCACACCGGACTGTCGACACTAAACCGCCAGGCGGATTCGTGCCGAGGCCGGCACGCCTTCCCACGTGGGGACGTGCGTTATTATGAAGCAGCACGGAACTTGGCACGTTATTCTGCAATAATGGTTTTCGACAGACGTGCTGTGCCATACACATTCATAATTCTCCGATGGATGTCTACAGCTGTTCGTCTTTCAGCAGCCAAGAAAAGAATCATATACATACATACATTAATCCTTGTTCCATAGATCACGATTACAACATTTTGTAACGATGTGGAACGTGTAACTTTAACGTAAGTTTTCTTTACGCAAAATAATGAATTTTACGGTTGCTACCTAATATCTAACAATTCATCTACTGAGTAGAAGGAGGTGTAACTCAGAAAACTCTTTTAATTTGCTTTTAAATATTGGCTGGCTATCTGTCAGACTTTTAATACTATTTGGCAAATGACTAAAGATTTTTGTGGCAGCATAATTCACCCCTTTCTGTGACAAAGTCAGATTTAATCCAGAATAGTGAAGATCATCCTTTCTTCTAGTGTTGTAGCGATGCAATTCGCCGTTATTATTGAATTGGGAAGGATTACTAATGAAAAATTTAATGAGAAAATAAATGTATTGCGAAGGTACTGTGAATATCCCGAGTTCGTTAAAGAAACGTCTGCAAGGTGATCTAGGGTGGCCTTCACATATTATCCTAATTACAAGCTTTTGTGCAACGAATACTTTCTCTTTTAATGATGTATTGCCCCAAAATATGATGCCATATGAAAGCAGTGAATGAAAATAGACATAGTCGGCTAATTTACTGATACGTTTATCACCAAAATTTGCAATAACCCTAATAGCATAAGTAGATGAACCTAAGTGTTTCAGCAAATCGTCAATGTGTTTCTTCCAATTCAATTTCTCATCAATGCACACAATCAGGAATTTCGAGTATGAGGTCTCAGCAACAGGCTTCTGTTCATAGTTTATATTTGTCAATGGTGTTATGCCATTTACTGTACTGAACTCTACAAACTGTGTTTTCTCAAAATTTAGTGAGAGTCCCTTTGCAGAGAACCACTTAATAATTTTCTGAAAGACATTACTTACAATTTCCTCAGAAGATTCTTGCTTGTTGGATGTGATTACTATACTTGTATCATCAGCAAAAAGAAATAGCTTTGTATCTTTATGAATATAGAGTGGCAAGTCGTTAATATATATTAAGAACAATAAGGGACCCAAGACTGAACCATGTGGGACACCATTCTTGATACCTCCCCAGTCAGAGGACTCTACTGAATTTTTCAGACTATCTGTACTGCCAATTTCAGCCTTCTGCGGTCTTCCAGTTAAGTATGAATTAAAACATTTGTGCACTGTCCCACTCACACCGCTATTCTTAATCTTATGTAGACGAATTTCATGATTCACGCAATCAAAAGCCTTTGAGAGATTACAAAACATCCCAATGGATGATTTTCGGTTATTCAATGCATTTAATATTTGATCAGGAAAGCATATATAGCATTTTCTGTTGAAAAGCCTTTCTGAAAACAAATTGACATTTGTTAGTACTTCATTCTTACAAATATGTGATGCTACTGTTGAATACACTACTTTTTCAAGAATTTTGGAGAAAGCTGTCAGAAGTGAGACTGGGCATTAGTTGTTAGCTTCAGACCTATCCCCTTTCATATGCAATAGTGTATATCAGTCTATCTGGAAAAATGCCCTGTTTCAGTGAGCTACTACATACGTGGCTGAGAATCCTATCTATTTGTTGGGAACACGCTTTTAGTACTCTGTTGGAAATGCCATCAATTTCATGTGAGCATTTACTTTTGAGTGAATTTATTATTTTCCTAATTTCAGTAGGAGAGGTGGGTTGAATCTCAATTTTATCAAATTGCATAGGTACTGCCTCTTCCATATACTGCCTTGCATTTTTTAATGAATAGCTGGATCCTATTATCTCTACAACACTTAAAAAATGATTATTAAGAATGTTTTCTACGTCTGACTTCTTGTTAACAAACTTTTCATTGTGTTTGATAGAAATACAGTCTTCCTGTGCGCTCGGTTGCCGTGTTTCCCTTTTAACAATATTCCAAATTGTTTGAATTTTGTTATCAGATGTGCTAATCTCAAATGTAATGCACATACTTCTGGATTTTTTAATAACTTTTCTTAAAACAGTGCAGTAGTTTTTATAATGTTTCACTGTTTCGCTATCATTACTCCTCCTAGCTATAAGATACATTTCCCTTTTCTGTTTACAAGATATTTTATCCCTTTAGTGCGCCATGGCTTTTTACGTGGTTTCTTACAATTATATTTCACTGTTTTCTTAGGAAAACTGTTTTCAAATATACTCACAAAGATATCATGAAACAGGTTAAACATTAAATTAGCATCATGTTTCCTGTACACCTCATCCTAGTCTAACCGTTGTTAAATCGTTAATTTCACTGTTTAGGAAGACTGTTTTGGATTACTGTATGGAGCTATATCATATACTGTATCTAGCTGTGCATCATAATCAGACAGACCATTCTTAACAGGAAAAGGTTTTGTTTGATTAAATTTATCTTGGTCTATGAAAACATTATCCATCAGTGTGTTGCTTTCCTGTACCACCCGTGTGGGAAAATCAATAACTGATGTCATATTGAAAGAACCAAGTAATACTTCAAGGTCAAGCTTGCTATCGGACTCTTTCAGAAAATCTACGTTGAAATCCCCACAAACAAAAATTTGCTTTCCTCTGTCTGACAGATAGCACAGCAAAGAATTCAAGTTTTTCAAAAATAGTAGAAAATTTTCCAGTGGGACCCACACACGTCTACATTTATAAAAGTGACATTATTTAGTTTAAGCTCACACACGCTTGCTTCTATTTATTGCTGTACGCAAGAATTTTTAGTTTGCAAATTTTTCACACTATGACAGATTTTAACATATATGGAAACTCCTCCTCTCTCCATAGTATCTCTACTTACATTTGCTGGAAGCTTATATCGACCTACATTTACCATTTCCATACGTGTGACTATATGATGCACATTGGTCCTGTTCGGACGCATTTGGTAACAACGGTGCCATAGTTCACGTTTCGCATTCACGGCATTCTTGTCGGAAAGACACAAATACCTTGCCCACATGACGGTGCGTATACACCCGCATGGGAGTCGCGCTATGTTGCATATACGCTGCAGTAACACCCTGTAATGGAAACATTCTGATCGACCCTTATACTACACTTTTGGCATATTCAGTGATATTCCCTATATTGTACGGTTTCCGAACTTAGCTTAAATTTTAATAAATACCTGAAGTAACAGATACAAACTACGTTTCTTATTACCTCATAAGGCAGATCATTCCATGCGGCTGTGCAAAATTGCAGCCTTTTAATGTGTCGTATAATGTCAATGTGGCAAAGTGGACAAATACCATCGGATTGATAAAATTAGCTGCTAGACTCGACCGCCGCTTTATTTTCCCTTTTTGAGCGAATTTAATGTAGGTACTGGAACACATGTCTATACAGTGCTTTTCAGCGTAACAACAGATTTCATTCCGCACCGAAAAAGATTAATTCTGCGCTCTTTAGGAGAAGATTTTTATAAGTGAATCGTAGTGACTATAGTCTGGAATAGTGTCTGAGTTTAATTTGTTTGTTAGTTATTATAGTTTGCCGTCCATGTAAATCCGCGTTATGAACAGTCTTAAGTCAGTTGTAGATGATGACTTCTCCATATTTATGATGAGTAAACTTGAAGTTTACTTGTGAAAATTAATTACCTTGTTATCCACTCACCTTCATTTTTAGGCTGATAATTAACACATTGTGATAAATGTTCACATCAGACTTACCTGGAGATGTATGCAAATGTTAAGAACTGGATTGAAGGGTATGTAAGCGCCGACATGTAGGCAAGGGATTTGTGTCTTTCGGACATGTGTTTACATTTTTCAAAAGAGAGGATAATAAATAATTTTCTGTGAAGTGACAGGTCACCAGGGAAAAGCTGAAAGTCTCTCCTGTGCGTACTTTAGCAAAAATACCATGCCAACAAGGGGACCGAGCGAGGTGGCGCAGTGGTTAGCGCACTGGACACGCATTCGGGAGGACGACAGTTCAAACCCGCGTCCGGCCATCCTGATTTAGGTTTCCTGTGATTTCCCTAAATCGCTTCAGGCAAATGCCAGGATGGTTGCTTTGAAAGGGCACTGCCTATTTCATTCCCCATCATTCTCTCATCCGCCCGGATCGAAGACGTTGCTGTTTGGTCCCCTCCCCCAAATCAACCAACCAACCAACCAGAAAGGTAATCTTTTTTATTTTTATTAAAAATGTAACTTCTCCATCTGTACTTAAGTTTATTTATTTGGCTACTAGTTTCGACGTTGCGTCAACGATATCTTCAGGCCTTACGTAACACACCATACATAAAACAAACAATGTGAGACATCATTAGTCTTTGAGCTATTGTACAAAATAAATATATTATAAACATATTATATAAAGGATGACTTCATTAAAAGTAGTTGCATTTTGTTCATTTTCATTAAGATGCAATTTACGTTGATATTACCAATTAATATGGCACAAATTAGGTTATATATACACGGTTATTTCCTTTACAGATCAGTACCAGACATTCGAATAAAATGGGGGTATATATAAGTCTAGGTGACAAACCGTTACTCTTAGAGATAATAATACAGGCATGAAACAGTGATAAAATTGTGTTAAAAGCAAATAATAATACCCTAAACTCTTCTTTGTGTGCACAATTTAACTAACAGGAAGGAAAATATGCATTGCGAATCAGACAAATGTTACGTATTCTTCCATTGTTTATAAATGGTACATTTTGGTGGCATGATAGCTTACATTTCTCTTGTTGGAATGAATAGATTCATGAATTGACTCATGCGTATTTATTTTACACCATTCAGTACCTTTTAATATATTAACTGCGTTCCAAACCATTCTTCCAGTTCCTCCTCACTTGTGTTTCGTATCGTTATGAATGATGTTATTTAAGTAACCTATTTCACTTAGTTACTTTATAGTGATGACAGTACAGTGTTATGCAAACGTAACTCCTTTCCACCTTTCCCGCCTTTCACTATTTATAAACAATGGAAGCATACCTTACATATGTCTGATTGGAAATGCATATTTTCCTTCCTGTTAGTTAATTTGTGCACACAAAGAAGGGTTTAGGGTATTATTATTTGATTTTAACACAATTTTAGTACTGTTTCATGCCTGTATTATTATATCTAAGAGTAAACAGTGTGTCACCTAGATTCATATATACCTCCATTTCATACAAATGTGTGGTATTGATCTGTAATGGAAATAACCGTGGATATATAACCTCATTTGTATTTGTTTGTACCATATAAATTGCTAATGTCAAGGTAAATTGCATATTAATGAAAATGAACGAAATGTAACTACTTTTAATGAAGTCATCCTTTACATAATGTGTTTATAACATGTTTATTTTGCACAGTAGCTCACAGACTACTGATGTCCCACGTTGTTTGTTTTATGTATTGTGTGTTATATAGGGCCTGAAGATGGCGAAGACGCTACGTCGAAACTAGTAGCCAACTAAAATGAAATCTTAAGTACAGCTGGAGGAGTTTCATTTTTTATAAAGATTATACCAATTGATGTCCAAACATCATTCACTTTAAATATGGATGTACGAAGAAAGGTAATCATACAGGGCGGACAAAATAAAACCGGCCGAGAAAATATTTAATGCACCTAAAGACAGGCAATCCAGCTTACATTATCTACACCTGGGGCATATATAAGTTGGGTTGCCTGTTTTAAGGTGCATCAAATATTTTCCGGGCCAGTTTTATTATGGCCACCCTGTATTTTCTGACTGTTTGCAGACTACCCTGGAAAATTCGTCTCTGCTTCGTCAGCTGCATAATGATTCACTTCACTGAACACATAAATAAAGCTGCAATCCCACATGATGTCTGCTCCAGTAAATGGATGCATGGATAGATAAACGTTTTTGATAAAACTTGGCAGTTGCATTACCTTCCATCATTACCATACGGCCTGCAGAAACCGATGATATGATTGTACTGCTCACTACAAATGGAGGGAGACGCAGTGAAATTAGCATTTTTGCCTGCGTTATTCGAAAGCAAGAGCCTACGCGGTGTAGAGCAGCGCACAATTATATTTGTCGGACTACTTTACAAATTTTCATTATGTGTTAGTCCAGAGGTTATGTTGGTTGTATCAGTGAAGTGTCTTTTTTCAGTTCAGCTAATTTACAAAAGGTTTAGCAACAGTATATCTACACTGAAGAGCCGAAGAACCTAATACACCTGCCTAATATTGTGTAGGGCCTCCGCAAGCATGCAGAAGTGCTGCAATATAACTTGGAATGGACTCTACTAATGTCTGAAGTAGTGCTGGAAGGAACTGAATCCTGCAGGGCTGTCCATAAATCCATAAGAGTACGAAGGGGTGGAGATCTCTTCTGTAGCAATTCTGGACGTGTGGGGTGTAGCATTGTCATGATGGAATTTCCCAAGTCCATCGGAATGTACAATGGACATGAATGGATGCAGGTGATCACACAGGATGCTTATGTAGGTGTCACCTGTCAGAGTCACGTAACAGGGTTGACGTATCACTCCAACTGCACACGCCCCGCACTATTACAGAGCCTCCACCAGCTCGGACAGTCCCTTGCTCACATGCAGGATCCATGGATTCATGGGGTTGTGTACACGTCCGTGCGCTCGATAAAATGTGAAATGAGACTGGTCCGACCAGGCAACATGTTTGCAATTTTCAACAACCGAGTGTCGGTGTTGACGGGTCCCGGCGAGGGAAAAAGCTTTGTGTTGTGCAGTCATCAAGGGTACACGAGTGGGCCTTCGGCTCCGAAAGCCCATATCGACGATGTTTCGTGTAATGGTTCGCACGCTGACCCTTGTTGATAGCCTTGCATTGAAGTCTGCAGCAATTTGCGGAAAGGTTGCACTTATGAAATGAAATGATCGTATGGCATTGTTGGCCGGGAGGTCCATGTTACGTTGAACGATTCGCTCGTTGGTCCTGTTCTTGGAGGATCTTTTCCTGGCCGCTGTGATGTCTGAAATTTGATGTTTTACCGGATTCCTGATATTCGCGGTACACTTTTGAAATGGTCGTATTGGTAAATCCCCACTTCATCACTATATCGGAGATTCTGTTCCCCACCGCTCGTACACTTACTATAACACCACGTTCAAACTCACTTAAATCTTGATAAACTGTCATTTTAGCAGCGGTAACCGACTAACAACTGCGCCAGACACTTGTTGCCTTATATAGGCGTTGCCGACCGCATTGTCGTATTCAGCCTGTTTACATATATCTGTATTTGAAAACGCATGCCTATACTAGTTTCTTTGGAGCTTCGCCGGCTTGAGTGGCCGTGCGGTTCTAGGCGCTACAGTCTGGAGCCGAGCGACCGCTCCGGTCGCAGGTTCGAATCCTGCCTCGGGCATGGATGTGTGTGATGTCCTTAGGTTAGTTAGGTTTAATTAGTTCTAAGTTCTAGACGACTGATGACCTCAGAAGTTAAGTCGCATAGTGCTCAGTGCCATTTGAACCATATTATTTTTTAGCGCTTCATTGTGTAAAAACACTTACTTTTTTACGTAGTTCATGTCGCACTGCTATTGTGAACCATACATTATCTGGGTGCAAGTCAGATTCAACAGCTACTTTCATGTAACTACAGGTAACAATGCAGATAACAATGTCCTCTAATATTCTTTTGTCTCTGACAAGAAGTTTAGGTTTTCTATTAATATTGCCTTCAATAAACAAAGTTTTCCCATGGATTCGCTACACCGTCATGACAAATGTAACAGTTCGAAATGGTACTAACAGATTTATGACTGTTGTCACGGAAGCACAAACTGAACAGGTGTCGAAATTCTGATCTCTTTGGAAGTCTTCAAGGTGTGATACATTTACACAACGGTACAACGATCACTGACTTACGGGTTCTTAAAAACCTTACTAAGATAACGCAGATGAAGGGAAAAACAGAAGAGAGCGTAACAGCGTTTCTGTTGACAAGTTAGGGATTTGAGATATTTCCACTAACGGTATCGTATTACTTTGTTTTGATCTTCGAATTCCTTGCAGGCTGAAGGAATCTGTTCTGAAAGTTTCCTGGAATCATCGTAAGCGCCTAGAACACGTTAGACAGCTACCAGAAATTTTATGTAATTTACAGTGACATCATAAATAAAAATTTGAATATATGAAATGAGTTCACAAACACGAACCACTTCAGGAACTATAAGTACGAATATCAGGTACAGAAAGGCCACAACACTACATTTGTGTGAAGTGCCTTGCGGTGGGATAACGGCAGCATGGCGGAGAACATTAATAATTAACGTATTATGGATCAACAACTTCAATTATGGTATGTTTCACTAGGAACCTTCGTATTATTGTGGTAGACTCCTGTGGTCAAACTCAAGTGTCACGGCTCCAATGCATGGGTACAGGTACATATAAACAGTGGAACTGAAGTTGATACAGTGTTTCAGCCCCTCACGTCTATCCTTTGTAAAGAAAATACGTGCTTCTGGAGCATAGTTCTTCGTCTGTGATGAAATGAAGACGGCTTAGGAAATAGATGTCATCACGTCACTGACAACGGAAAACCCCCGTGTAGGAAGCAGCTCTATGCAGAAAGGTTGCATAATTGAAAAGTCTTGCTAGCTGCAGATGCTGTCGATTAACGCTCACTGTCCCGTTGCAGATGAAGTTATTACAGACATAGCAGAAACTCGGATTGGCCAAGGATGAGACAAGAAATCAGAATGATCCCTTTCCAAGTATGACTCTAACACTGACAGAGAATGATTTTGGGAAACCATGGAAAACGGAAAACTGGACCATATGGGGTTTTGTACCTCTATCCTCCCGACTTTCATTGCTCCGAAACAGACCTTTACTGTGGAAGGAAGGATCTGGTTGTTAGTGACCACCTAGAGAACTCTTATGAAGTCTTTAGAGATACAATTGACAATTGCTCAGTGCTTGCAGTCGCTGATTTGTTTTTCTCGCTGTTATTACTGTTACTGTCACGCATGATAATGCCAGTGACCAAGGATATTGTGTGACCTGTGATGTAATGTGGCGTGATGAATCCACTTGCGACATCCAGGATACAAACTTTATTTGCCTTACAAGCTTTACGTTACGTAACGCCATTAATAATTCGCTCTTGCAGTTTAGATATCCTCAGTTCAGATGACTGTTTCTTTTGTTTCATGTAGTTATAGGAAACTTTCATGGATTCTCTGACGTGTGGAAGCTGGAAGATTGATAACGGTTTCTTTCTGCTCTGTTATTACTTAGAAATATGAAGAAAATATAGTATATATCTTTAATGGCAGCCTGAAACCTAGCATCTACCCGTCTTTTCGAACCACAGCTGGTTGTATGAAGTGTTAAATTTCGCCCTGAGGCTAGACTTTTCTCGCCTCTCTGTCGGCCTTAAAACTTCTGCTTATAAATTAGCATATATCTTTCTAGGCCATGAGTATAAATTTCCTCTTCCAGCTCACTCGACGACTGCAGAAGCAATACTGGTAGACACGTGCGGTGTACTGCTGGTGCAGGTACCTATCTTCCACGTTTCAGAAAATTATTATGTACTCGGGGATTTTACGTTTCCTGCGGCATGGGAACGATTGTACACCGACATCTTTCAAGGGCTACACCTTTCCGTGTCACATTTGCTGTGATTTTTTCTTAAAAATAATAACACACACACGCTGAATGATCAAACAAAATTGTATACCAATGATAAAATAAGTAGGGAAAGAAGCCAAATGATTGAAACAGTAGACTGATTAAGTAATCAACGCATTCTGTTGACGTAGCCGCTAATTGAAGCAAGGCAAGAAGGTCGGAGGAGCTCAACCTCTACAGGCCTACTGTACTCTATGACACTCAGTGTCACGTAAAGGATCATAAAGCTTTCTGCCAGCAACTAAGATCATCTAGTCAACGAAATACATTACATAAACGAAGAAGGGACAATAGAAAATGAGGGGTAGAAAATGAAACAGATGTAATCCACTCAGTAGTAGACAACACCGTAGATCACCTTCTCGTGGAACGAGCCCTGATTTACAACCGCCGTCAGAAAATAGAACCCCCAGAGTCACTCACTGTCCTACCAATGCCGAAAGTACCTCATTAATAACGATAACCTCACTCTCTATTATAAAAATCTAAACACCTGTCCTCACTATAAAACATCGCACTTCCTCAAACAATGTTCAAACCATGACTCTCCTCCCACCTGCCACAACTGCAATGACACCCACCCAGCCCACTAGACTAAATGCAAGGCCAAGCCCCCATCCATCAAACCAGAATTAACTGTCCCTGTCAATGCTATTGACCAACCTGCCTATCCCAACAACTCACTCCACCCATTTTTCACTGCCGAAATAATCAGACCCCTTACCATCGTCGTCCAAAATGTCCACCCCCTCCAACGTCAGCATGCCTTACAAGAAATTTCCCTCGTCCTATGCTCCATCTCCCATTTCAATACCCAAGTGACCTACTCCCGAAAACACATCTATTTCGTCTTCATCCGTCCCGACACCCTCGTTTAAACTTCTCCACTCCTTCACCCTCACAACCCAGTGTCCAGGCACTCATCAAGGCGCGTCAGCAGTACAGCATCCTGTACCATAATATCCGCTTCCTACCCACCAATAAGCCGCTTTTAATGCGTATCGTTCCCAACGAAACGTGGATGCCTGAATCCTTAATGAAGTGTTGAACCAGCCCTTTCACACCATCCGAACCTCTCCCTCCGTCCTGCAGCACACAGACAATCCCCTTACCCTGGACAGAGTTGGATTTGCAGTTGTCCACCACACTTAATAATCCCAACGAACACATCTACAACTACATCTACATCTACGTGATTGCTCTGCTATTCACAACAAAGTGCCTGTCAGAGGGTTCAAAGAACCACCTTCAAGCTGTCTCTCTACGGGAAAACGAGCACTTAAATTTTTCTGTGCGAACCTTGATTTCTCCTATTTTTTCGTGATAATCATTCTTCCCTATGTAGGTAGGTGCCAACAGAATGCTTCGGCAATCGGAGGAGAAAACTGCAGATTGAAATTTCATGAGAAGTTCCCGTCGCAACGGAAACGCCTTTGTTTTAATGAATGCCACTTCAATTCAAGTATCATGTCTGCGGCACTATTTCCCCTATTTGGCGATTATACAAAACGAGCTCCCCTTCTTTGAATTTTTTCGTTGCCATCCATCAGTCCCACCTGATGCGGATCCCACACCGCACAGTAATACTCCAGTAAAGGGCGGACAAACGTGTGTAAAAAGTCTCTTTAGCAGACCTGTTGCACCTTCTAAGTGTTCTGCCAATGAATCGCAGTCTTTGGTTTGCTCTACCCACAAAATTATCTATATGATAGTTCCAATTTAGGTTATTTGCAATTGTGATCCCTAAATATTTAGCTGAATTTACAGCCTTCAGATTTGTGTGACTTATCGAGTAATCGAAATTTTGCGGATTTCTTTTAGTACTCATGTGAATAATTTCACACTTTTCTTTATTCAGGGTCAACTGACACTTTTCGCACCATACAGATACCTTATCTAAATCATTTTGCAAGTCTTTTTGATCATCTGGTGACTTAACAAGTCGGTAAATGACAGCATCACCTGCAAACAATCTAAGACGGCTACTCAGATTGTCTCCTATGTCGTTAATATAGATCAGGAACAATAGAGGGCCTATAACACTTCCTTGGAGAATGCCGGATATTACTTCTGTTTTACTCGATGACTTTCCGTCTATTACTACGAACTGTGACCTTTATGACAGGAAATCACGAATCCAGTCGCACAACTGAGGAGATATTCCATAGGAACGCAGTTTAGTTAGAAGGTGCTTATGAGGAACGGTTCCGAAAGGCTTCTGGAAATCTGAAAATATGGAATCAATTTGACATCCTCTGTCGATAGCACTCACTACTTCATGAGTATAAAGAGCTAGTTGTGTTTCAAAAGAACGATATTTTCTGAATCCGTGGTGACCGTGTCAATAAACCGTTTTCTTCAAGATAATTCATAATGTTCGAACACAGTATATGTTTCAACCCCCTACTGCAAATCGACGTTAGTAGTATGGGCCCGTAATTCAGAGGATTACTCCTATTTCCCTTTTAGGTTATTGGTGTGACTTGAGCAATTTTCTAATCTTTAAATACGGATTTTTCTGTGAGCGAGCGGTTGTATATAACTGCTAAATATGGAGCTATTGTATCGGCATACTCTGAATGGAACCTGACTGGTATACAATGTTGACCGGAGACCTTGCCTTTATAAAGTGATTTGAGTTGCTTTGCTACACCGAGAATATCTACTTCTATGGTCATCATCTTGGCAGTTGTTCTTGATTGGAATTCAGGAATATTTAATTCGTTATCTTTGGTGAAACAGATCGGAAAACCGTGTTTAATAACTCTCACTGTCATCAGTGACTTCATCGTTGTTACCGTGCAGTGAAGGTATTGATTGCGTCTTGACACTGGTGTGTTTTACGTATGCCTAGAATCTCTTAGTGTTTTCTGCAGATACCGAGACAGACTTTCGTTTTGGAAATTATTAAAAGCATCTTGCATTGAAGTACGGGCTATATTTCGAACTTCTGCAAAACTTTGACAATCTTGGAGATTTTGTGTTCCTTTGAATCTGGCGTGCTTTTTTCGTTGCTTCTGGCTTGGAGCTCTGGTTCTTTCCCAACACTGTTACGACAATTTACAACTACAGTACCGATAGTTTCTACAACTACCTTATTGTGTTTTACCAGCTCCATTTTAGACGGACTCCCTTTCTGTAGTTTCCTGAGACCATTTAACTTAAGACCGCCCAGTCCCTTCCACACAGCTCCTGCTACCCGTATAGCCGCTTCCTGTGCGTAGTGGACTCCTGACCTGTTAAGCGGAACCCGGAAACCCACCACCCGATGGCGCACGTCAAGGAATCTGCAGCCTACACGACCACAGAACCGCCTGAGACTCTGATTCAGACCCTTTGTTTCAAAACTCTAGATATCACCTGTGCTACTGCCTAAATCCGACCTAATCATCCCTTACCCAACGATGTTCGCCCCTGCATTGATCATACCTTTGTTGTTGTTGTTGTTGTGGTCTTCAGTTCTGAGACTGGTTTGATGCAGCTCTCCATGCTACTCTATCCTGTGCAAGCTTCTTCATCTCCCAGTACCTACTGCAACCTACATCCTTCTGAATCTGCTTAGTGTATTGATCTCTTGGTCTCCCTCTACGATTTTTACTCTCCACGCTGCCCTCCAATGCTAAATTTGTGATACCCTGATGCCTCAAAACATGTCCTACCAACCGATCCCTTCTTCTAGTCAAGTTGTGCCACAAACTTCTCTTCTCCCCAATCCTGTTCAATACCTCCTCATTAGTTACGTGATCTACCCACCTTATCTTCAGCATTCTTCTGTAGCACCAAATTTCGAAAGCTTCTATTCTCTTCTTGTCCAAACTGGTTATCGTCCATGTTTCAATTCCATACATGGCTACTCTTCATACAAATACTTTCAGAAACGACTTCCTGACACTTAAATCTATACTCGATGTTAACAAATTTCTCTTCTTCAGAAAAGATTTCCTTGCCATTGCCAGTCTACATTTTATATCCTCTCTACTTCGACCATCATCAGTTATTTTACTCCCTAAATAGCAAAACTCCTTTACTACTTTAAGTGTCTCATTTCCTAATCTAATCCCCTCAGCATCACCCGATTTCATTTGACTACATTTCATTATCCTCGTTTTGCTTTTGTTGATGTTCATCTTATATCCATCCTCCTTTCAAGACACTGTCCATTCCGTTCAACTTCTCTTCCAAGTCCTTTGCTGTCTCTGACAGAATTAAAATGTCATCGGCGAACATCGAAGTTTTTACTTCTTCTCCATGAATTTTAATACCTACGAATTTTTCTTTTGTTTCCTTTACTGCTTGCTCAATATACAGATTGAATAACATCGGGGAGAGGCTACAACCCTGTCTCACTCCTTTCCCAACCACTGCTTCCCTTTCATGCCCCTCGACTCTTATAACTGCCATCTGGTTTCTGTACAAATTGTAAATAGCCTTTCGCTCCTTGTATTTTACCCCTGCCACCTTCAGAAATTGAAAGAGAGTACTCCAGTTAACGTTGTCAAAAGCTTTCTCTAAGTCTACAAATGCTAGAAACGTAGGTTTGCCTTTTCTTAATCTTTCTTCTAAGATAAGTCGTAAGGTTAGTATTGCCTCACGTGTTCCAACATTTCTACGGAATCCAAACTGATCTTCCCCGAGGTCCGCTTCTACCAGTTTTTCCATTCGTCTGTAAAGAATTCGCGTTAGTATTTTGCAGCTGTGACTTATTAAAGTGATAGTTCGGTAATTTTCACATCTGTCAACACCTGCTTTCTTTGGGATTGGAATTATTATATTCTTCTTGAAGTCTGTGGGTATTTCGCCTGTCTCATACATCTTGCTCACCAGATGGTAGAGTTTTGTCATGACTGGCTCTCCCAAGGCCATCAGTAGTTCTAATGGAATGTTGTCTACTCCCGGGGGCTTGTTTCGACTCAGGTCTTTCAGTGCTCTGTCAAACTCTTCACGCAGTATCTTATCTCCCATTTCATCTTCATCTACATCCTCTTCCATTTCCATAATATTGTCCTCAAGTACATCGCCCTTGTATAAACCCTCTATATACTCCATCCACATTTCTGCCTTCCCTTCTTTGCTTAGAACTGGGTTTCCATCTGAGCTCTTGATATTCATACAAGTGGTTCTCTTCTCTCCAAAGGTCTCTTTAATTTTCCTGTAGGCAGTATCTATCTTACCCCTAGTGAGACAAGCCTCTACATCCATACATTTGTCCTCTAGCCATCCCTGCTTAGCCATTTTGCACTTCCTGTCGATCTCATTTTTGAGACGTTTGTATTCCTTTTTGCCTGCTTCATTTAATGCATTTTTATATTTTCTCCTTTCATCAATTAAATTCAATATTTCTTCTGTTACCCAAGGATTTCTATTAGCCCTTTTTACCTAATTGATCCTCTGCTGCCTTCACTACTTCATCCCTCAGAGCTACCCATTCTTCTTCTACTGTATTTCTTTCCCCCATTCCTGTCAATTGTTCCCTTATGCTCTCCCTGAAACTCTCTACAACCTCTGGTTCTTTCAGTTTATCCAGGTCCCATCTCCTTAAATTCCCACCTTTTTGCAGTTTCTTCAGTTTCAATCTGCAGTTCATAACCAATAGATTGTGGTCAGAATCCACATCTGCCCCTGGAAGTGTCTTACAATTTAAAACCTGGTTCCTAAATCTCTGTCTTACCATTATATAATCTATCTGATACCTTTTAGTATCTCCAGGATTCTTCCAGGTATACAACCTTCTTTTATGGTTCTTGAACCAAGTGTTAGCTATGATTAAGTTATGCTCTGTGCAAAATTCTACAAGGCGGCTTCCTCTTTCATTTCTTCCCCCCAATCCATATTCACCTACTATGTTTCCTTCTCTCCCTTTTCCTACTGACGAATTCCAGTCACCCATGACTATTAAATTTTCGTCTCCCTTCACTACCTGAATAATTTCTTTTATCTCGTCATACATTTCATCTATTTCTTCATCATCTGCAGAGCTAGTTGGCATATAAACTTGTACTACTGTAGTAGGCATGGGCTTTGTGTCTATCTTGGCCACAATAATGCGTTCACTATGCTGTTTGTATTAGCTAACCCGCACTGCTATTTTACACTCATTATTAAACCTACTCCTGCATTACCCCTATTTGATTTTGTATTTATAACCCTGTAATCACCTGACCAAAAGTCTTGTTCCTCCAGCCACCGAACTTCACTAATTCCCACTATATCTAACTTTAACCTATCCATTTCCCTTTTTAAATTTTCTAACCTACCTGCCCGATTAAGGGATCTGACATTCCACGCTCCGATCCGTAGAATGCTAGTTTTCTTTCTCCTGATAACGACCTCCTCTTGAGTAGTCCTCGCCCGGAGATCCGAATGGGGGACTATTTTACCTCCGGAATATTTTACCGAAGAGGACGCCATCATCATTTAATCATACAGTAAAGCTGCATGTCCTCGGGAAAAATCACGGCTGTAGTTTCCCCTTGCTTTCAGCCGTTCGCAGTACCAGCATAGCAAGGCCGTTTTGGTTAATGTTACAAGGCCAGATCAGTCAATCATCCAGACTGTTGCCCCTGCAACTACTGAAAAGGCTGCTGCCCCTCTTCAGGAACCACATGTTTGTCTGGCCTCTCAACAGATACCCCTCCGTTGTGGTTGCACTTACGGTACGGCCATCTGTATCGCTGAGGCACGCAAGCCTCCCCACCAACGGCAAGGTCCATGGTTCATGGGGGGGATCATACCTGTACCAACCATGTTATTGCCATTGTCCTCAACATCCATAACTGATTGCCTGCAGAAATCCAGCGCTGGCTTCAGCTTATAGACTCCCTCCGACGTGACGGTGTCCTCATCACACAGCACACCTGTCCTGAAAATAACATCACTACAGGTGTCGTCCTAGCATCTCCCAACCTCTATGGAAGCCTCACTCCAGAAGTCCTCAATCCAGTTGGATGTTATCAGCGACCTATTCTCCTCAACATCTCCTACATACTACCTCATCCCTGTACACACCATCCCAATTTCCATCCAAAAGTTTTCCACAACTACTTGTGCCCCAACTGGCATGCCTACTCGGAATCAGCAGATATCCACGTTGGAAGCCACCCCGTAACCTGCCAGCAATCTGACGATATCTCCCATGCCACGGCATTCCTGCAGCAGACGTCTTAAGAAGCCGTATCTGGCCACATACCTACCAAGTCTATGTATCCTCACTGACACAATCTTCCCCCACAAGCACTAATCCTCTGAGAATGCCGTCGCTTATACCACGCCTTCCTAAGGACTCGTGACCGAGATTTGTCACTGGCAAATACAAACACACACCAGGAATTTTCTCAGGGTTAAAAAAAAAAAAAAAAAAAAAAAAAAACTGGGACTGGCACCAGAGATGCGCCAGACTCAAATCTACGCCTCGGTACCCTTTATCATCTCAGTCCCCGACGACCCTGACATTGATTACTTTATCTTACCTACCATTACCGAATGCATAAATACCACTATACCGGGCCTGGCTTCCAGTTTCCAGTACTTGGACAAGTTCCACAAACGGAATTAATTTCCTAATCACAGCACATGGCATAAAACAGATACTTTACAGGAAGGTCAACACATCCCTTAGTCACGACAGTATAATCTATCTACACCTCAAAGAATGTCCTGTCTCCTTTCTCGTCGTCCTTGAAACCATTTATACCACTATCCTCTCCACAGGCTATTACACCAACTCCCTACTGATACCTCCTCCCGCCGCCCAGTATGCCTCAGCACAGTGTTTAGCAAGGTCATCGAATGCATCCTCTCCGTCTGCATGCGTCTACATCTGAATGAACACCACCTCCTTCCGATTCATAAGTGTGTGTAGCACTTGGATTTAACTGAATTTTCATGAGATCTTCTCATACACTCAATCCCTCCCCCTCATAACTATTGCCTTAACTTGTGCACAACAGAGAAACGAACGCTAAGAGAATTAATAACTTAACCCCATAGATGCATAACAAAAAATGTCGGACGGACGCTATAATTTAGTAAGGTTAAAAACCGATCTCTACCCTCAATAGTTATAAAAATGGCCAGTAAATGAAATTTATCATTTGACTACTAAATGATAAAAAAATCAAATATCTCAAACAGATTTATTTTATCTAAAAACATGTTAATATACTTCAATAGCACAAGGGCACAAAATAATGGTGTTGAGAATAACTGGTTGGCAGGTTTTTAAATAGGTACCTATTCTGATATACTGAACTTGGTAACCTATTATGAGTGAGCCAATCAACAGAGACAGTGACAAAGCGCAACTGTGTGAGAGAAGCCGATCGGAAAAAGGTGGAAAGGTGGTTTAGCACTTAGCAGCCCCATAAGTCAAATAAATCAGTAACAGCTGGCAATGTACGTGCTTGAGCAGTGCCCTGCAAAACGATAGTCAGGTCTTGCAGAAAGTGTCATCTCTTCTGTCGCTAAGCTGGTCGTAGATTGTGTTCCAAAAATGAAAAGCATAGAGAAAGAAGTGATGAAACTTTCTGCAGGACTAAACCATCATTTTGCAGGACAATACTCAAGCACGTACAGTGCAAGCTGTTACTGATTTCTTTGTCTGATGGGGCTGCTAAGTGCTATACCACCTACTGCACTCCCCTGACTTGAGCTCTCGTGAGTTCAACTCGATTTCTAAACTGAAGGAAACACTTCACGGTATTCTCTTCAGAACTGCTACAAATTCGTCGGGCAATAGACCGCGCCGCTCGAATTGTCAACACAACTGGTACTGCTAAGAGTATCCTACGACTTCAACATCGTTAGCAACGCGTTATACACAATGCTCGTGACTACTTTGAAGGTCAGTAAAACTTTGAAACACGTATCTATTTTGCAGGAACTGTAAATAAATAGTTGCCACTATCGAAGTTCCATCCCTCGTATTTGTGTTCAGTGCCATCCGCTGAAACCCACCAAGATCGATATCAGTATTTTTTGTACCTCTCGTGCTCTTGGCCACCAATTTTTAGTAGGGCTCTCTGACATCACACGACGTCTTCTTGAGTTACGATTTGTGGGACGCGCGACACCAGCCTTGAAAAATGCCCCCCCCCCCCAAAAAAAAAAACGGATAAAATATCGCCAGGATGCTAGGCGCCGGTGTGTCGTACAGCCCATGGCTCAGACCTCAGTTTGCGAAAGCCACTAAAAACAATACTAATACTTAACGTCGGCCAAACGAAGCTCAGACGGCAAACATCAACAAAACATTTGATGCTGCCTCCAGAAAGTCGAGCTCGTCGTCGCTTCATGCGTAATACAATGACCAAGAACCATAGTGGGTCAGCGTCCAACACACGCTGTTGTAAACTCCCGCTTGTATTCGCAGAAACGCCAGCCTGTCCCCACCTCACGCTTTCCTGCCACGCTCAACGCAGGTGGCACTCGTCCAGTCTCAGATCACCCACACAAGAAGGACAGAAGAGTAAGCATGTCAACAGATGAAATATGATGAATATAAATCGGAGTCTTCATTGCCGGTTTTATTTACAGCAATGACCTTTCTCAGCCAGCCTCCAATGAAACACTATATAAAATCACATCAAATGAAAGTAAAGAGAGAAAATGAGAGCCGACAGGTCAGAAGATGTTTGTAACCTCTCAAGCTCCTGAACCTCACGCATCTCCTACGCCGCCAGCTCAACCACCAGAAATGCTTTAATTTTGTCTCATTCGACCTAGAGAAAACCTGCAACCGTATGGCATAAATTTTTTTCTAATCAAGCTCCAGACTTACTCACTTACAATTAATTATGTCCGATTTATTGCATCCTCCCTCTCCAGTCGCCCATCCTTCGTCAGCATTATCAACACCAGTACCCATAACTAGCATCCCACTATAGGCATGCCGCAAGACTGTGTCCTCTGTCCTCTCCTTAATCTCTTCTACACTGCTGATATGCCCGTACCATTTACACCAGGTCAATTGAAAATTCACTGTGCGCGTGAAAGTAGAAAACAACGACTGTTGTCTGAGGTGTGGGCTTTTCATGGCTCGCATCATTGTTTGCAGTGCATATGCATGCTCAACATACCTCTACACTTCTTAACTTTTATCTTTGGGGTAAATTAAACCCAGATGTCTGCAAGAAAACACGAGCAACTCCTGAAGCCTCAAAACGCCAAACATCACAAGCCTGCCTACCACAAGGCTTAGTGGAATTACGTCTGCAGTATTGCCCGTGTGGACTCGCAGTATAGTATATATCAACATTTCGAGCGCTTGATGGTGACATCCTAATAATAACCACACGAACCGTACCTGAGTTGAGTGTTCCTTTGAAGCTGGTACAGCAAAGCCATTTCATTGACAGACATTTGTGACACCTTTTCTCCTCACGGCGGGACTGTGGCTTTAGGCGCTGTTTGCTTGTTAATATTGGATCAGGTTCCACACATCCAATGTCGATGAAGTCCGAAGTCTGTTTCCAATGCCACAGAAAAAAAGTATACAGCAACATCAGAATAAATTAAAAGCCTTGATAGTGCCACAGTCGGCAGATGCAAACGATTAAAATTATTTGTAGACTTCATAAATCTCACCCGTAGCCTACTATAACTTAGCAATAGATACACTCCTCAAAAGAATTGGAGGAAAATGACTTCGGGCATCTGCCATACGCCACTGAGCAATAATTTAGGACTGGATGTTTTACCAAATTATACTTTTTACCATTCACAAATTAAGTACGTAACAAAACATCATTACATTCGTGATAGTTAAAAAAATGTTCATGTCCGACAAGTGGCGAAAACAAAGTAGAAACAGTTATCATCTCGTCATCCTGTGTGCTAGTCATTGGACTTCGAGAGCTTCAGTAACGTGCATGTCGTCCGTGAACGTTTATCACTGCCTGACACCTACGTGGTATGCTCCGTATATGTCTGCGGGGGTCACCATATGGTATTCGTTCCCATTATTCAATGATAGACCGTCAGAGTTCTTGGAGTATCTGTGCTGGAACAGGACGACGCCGTTTTACCTCCGAGGATGTCTCCCGCAGTCGGAGACGAAACGTCAGGAGAGAGATTTATACTTAGACCACGGCCTATCAGCCCGGAAGTTTTAAATGAAGACTACGGAAACGTCTGTCAAGCATGTCATACATACGTAAGATGGGGCTTAGACCGAGACTCACCGCCAGTCATTCCATCACTTAAATGTCCAGGGTTTGCAAGACATCCCTCCTGATGCCCACCACATGGCCCCTGGCATCAGAAGGAATTCAGTGCCAGAAGGAATGCAGCAGCCAAAACATGGTCTAACAGGATCTATTCAGTGTACTGCTTGGCGGTAAGGCGACGCCGGACAAAGACAAGCTCCGTATGGCTGGCAACACAGAAGCTTCCTCAAAACACCACAGCACCTTGGAAATCAGTGGATTTGCTGAACGTATTAGTGAGGTAGCGCTCACCACTGATCCCCGCATAAGAATATGGCCATGACCTGGTGACAGAGGATACCTAGACTGGTCTGTGAATAACATGTTTCTGTAGTGACGATGTTGCCAGTTACTACGGAAACGGCAGAAGTGAACGCGAGCTGCTAGATGCTGTCGTGTCAAGCGGGATACTCGAACAGGACGTCTGGGTCGTAAGGTCCTTTCTCGTAATCTCTTTGTTATCGCATGATCGGACACAGTGTCTCCCGTGACCCTTCTGATAATCTTCTTGCAGTTATCTGGTGGAATCCGTAGCAACGCAGAGATACTCGGATATTGGTCTTCAAGTGAATTTTAATACGTTGGTGGACTTGTCCCTCTCGCCTTGTGTACTGACCTGTCCCCTGTAGCGTGTCCACAAACTATGGATGTCAGCTGGAGAGACATTTTCATCTGCAGCTACATGACGCAAGTCCATCTTTTTTTGGATCAACTAGGGCTGCATTAATACGTCGCATTGCATGTGCTTGCTTGAATTCAGGGTCCACAAATGACAACTGTCATCCGTCACTAGAAAGCACTGAGACACCGGTACTTATTTCCTTCTGAGCAGTCACTTGACGCTGTAATTCGTAACAAAGCCTAATTCTTACCTTCACTGAAAGAGAAGATCTCAAATCATGTAATGAGACAACAGGTGCCACACGTTTCAATAGCAGACGTTGATACATGTATCCCCTTAATTCTTTTCAACAGTGTATATTCGTCCTCGATATATAATGTGCATCACCAAAAACTTTCACAGCAAATATTGCGGAAATGGAAAGTGCTACTGATTAACGGTTTTTTCAGAACGGATTGGTGGTTAGGAGCTCGAATTGTGAGCTAATAAATAGACTGTAATAATAATTAAAAGTGTATTTTTTGTGCAAACATATACTTTTCTGAGTGGACCATTGCCTCCTGACAGTAACTAACTAAAAGTAGGATAAATTAGAATGTCAGTGGTGTTTGTTTCATGATTCTTTAGCGAGTCGTTTACGAGATACGGTATTATGAAAAGTTTTCATACCAACACCTGTTTTCATCATCAACCTTCGTAGCCACTATGTACAATGTACTTGTGTGTTCGTTGAGTGCATTGCGACTTGCTAGTCAGATAGTGTGTTACAGTCCAAGCAGTAGATCGCGAGTGGACGATGGGATTTACCAATGCAGAAAAAGCTGAGATGCTCATGATGCATGGAGAGTGTAGGAAGAATGCAGTTCGTTCTTGTACGGTGTATGCGGCAAGATATCGCAGTAGACGTCAACCGCCTCGGCAGTTATTTATCAACCTCTTCAGCCAGTTAAGTGAAGGTAGTATTGTAACACCTACACAGCGCAACAGAAGGAAACAAGTGACTATAGAAGAGGGGGAAATTAATGTTCTTGCTGCTGTTGCAGCAGTTGCGCACATTAACTCTCATGCAATCGCAAGAGGAAGCGGCATGAGTGTCCTAAGCATACTCCATCAACATAGGTTCCATCCCATTACATCTTTCTCCATCAAGAGCTGCATGAAAAAGATTATGAGAATCGTGTTAACTTCTGTACAAAGGCATTAGGAGGGTGTACTCCAGATGTATCATGTATCTTCTTCACTGACGAAGCCACATTTACCAATAATGACCAGTAAACCGCCAAAACACACGCTGTTAGTCTGCTGACAATCCCTATTGGCTTCATCAGGTGGAACGTCAGCGTCCGCGGAGTGTAAACGTGCGGTGTGGAATAGTGAACCATCAGCTCATAGGCTCTTTTTCATAGGCGGAACACTGAACACGCACAAGTGTCGCAGCCTCCTAAGAGACCATCTTCCTCGGATGCTAGAAGGCGTTCCTCTACAGACAAGGAGGAACCTGTGATATCAACACGATGGCTGTCCTTCCTATATGCCACGAAGTGCTACAGCATGTCTTCACTAACTGTTTGCATATCGTTGGACTAGATGCAGAGGACCTGTAACTTGGACGGCCTGCTCCTGCATTTGACACCTGTAGACATTTTTTCAGTGGGGAAATCTGAACGACGTTGTCCAAAAGGACATACCAACTACATCCGATGATATGCAACGACGAATTTCTACAGCCTGCACAGACCTCTCCTCTGAAATGCTACCACGTGTGCAGCAATCGTTCCATGCTAGACTGAAAGTGTGGTTTGCTTCTGCTATGTCATTTTGAACACGCGTTGTTCTTGTGTGTGTGCTGCCGCAGGTATTGTACAAGTGGGCACTTTTCAGACTACGAGGGTGGGTCAAATGAAAACCTTAAATATCTTTTTAATATTATTTATTGTGCAGAAGTGGTTCAAGGCTGTTTCACTTTTCAACATAATCTCCTCCACGTTCAATGCAAGTCCTCCAGTGCTTACAAAGTGCATGAATTTCTTTAGAAAAACGTTCTTTTGGTAGTCCACGCAACCACTCATGCACCGTGTGGCGTACCTCTTCATCAGAACGGAACTTCTTTACTCCCATTGCGTCTGTGAGTGGTCCAAACATATGGAAATCACTTGGCGAAAGGTCTGGTGAGTATGGTGGATGAGGAAGATACTCAAAATGGAAGTGAACCCAAGTTTCGTCCCCAGTAACGATTCTTGCAAGGAAGCCATCACCTTCTCGTTCAAAGTGCCGAAGAAGTTCTTCACAAGCATCAACACGTCGTTCTCTCATTTCAGGAGGCAGCTGCCGTGGCACCCATCTTGCAGACACTTTGTGAAACTGGAGCACATCATGCACAATGCTGTGTGCTGACCCATGAATAATTTGTAAACATGTTGCAATGTCATTCAGTGTCACTCGGCGGTATTCCTTCGCTATTGCTTCAACTGCTGCAATGTTCTGTGGAATCAAAACTGGTTGTGCCTGACCTGGACGAGGAGCATCTTCCACTGAAGTCACACCATTTGCGAATTTCCTACTCCATTCGTAGACTTGCTGCTGTGAAAAACATGCATCACCGTACTGAACCTCCATTCGACGAAGAATTTCAATAGGTTTCACACCGTCACTACGCAAAAACCGAATAACAGAACGCTGTTCTTCCCTGGTGCAAGTCGCAAGTGGGGCGGCCGTCTTTATACTGATACTGCGACGGTATGTGTGAGTCTGCACTATGCTGCCACCTACAGGCCATTCTGCACGCTGTTTGTAGCACGCATACCAACTTACAGGATAACGGCGCGAAATTTCCATTTTTCATTACAAATTTAAGGTTTTCATTTGACTCACCCTCGTACGATATCTCGTAAACAACTCGCATTACAATCCTGCAAGAAACACCACATACCCTACGTTTAGTTTGTTAATGTCAATAGCCACTGTTATATTTAAAAAAGTGTATGTTTGCACAAAAAGACACTTTCAAAGTATTATTAGAATCTGTTGATTGGCCAACAATACGAATCCCTGACTACCAATCCTTTCTGAGAAAACCTCACATCAATAGCAGTTCCCATTTCCGCAACATCTGTGATGCAAGTTTTAAGTGATTCACTCTTTTTTGGATAGACAATCGTAGCTGCGTGCACTGTAACTTAAGGATGTATATTTCGGATAGACTATTGAAGCTGCGTCGCGCTGTAGAAACAAAATGACTCAGAAATCAGCACGGTTCTGTGACCCTTCTGACCGCTTTGTTTCACGCTGCGTTAAGAAGCGAACAGGTCACAGGGTAAACGAGTTGCCTGTTTTTCGCCATTCTGTTGTAAAGTTCATTCTGTGGCTGTCCTGCTGGAGATTTATCACTATATTGGAGTACATTATATATGTATGAGAGAAAGCAGAGGCCATTCCGCAGTATGGAGTGTGGACCCCGTGCCATACCGTTACACTTGCGGCCAGAGGTAGTACTTGCTTACAGACGCTCACACACACTACACTGCGGCGGGCTCACAGTGCTTTCCCCTGCTGAGTACGAGGATTCTTCGTAATGTTCCTGACTGCCAAGAGATGGCAGGCCGGTGGCTAGACGCCTTGGGCGAGAACAGCGGCGTTAAGTCTTTCTAGCGAACGACAACTTCGCGGCACTGTATTACGAAACGAAACAAGCACAGTGTGAAGCAGAAAGATAAATGAAAATGAAGGTGGAAATGTGGCATTAAAATTACAGGAAGAGTGCTGAGTAAGCGTTCTCTGTAAAGAAAGTGTAAGCACATATTGTTGGAAACTGGGATAATAGGACAGCGGCACTGTGAACATACCGGCGTTTCATTGCTGAGAACAAGAACAGCAACCAGTAGCCACAGAGAACTAGATACGAAATTATCTCCTCACGAATGGACAGTATGACATGCATCCTTTGATATTCTCCATCTCTCAGTTTCGTTTTATATTTAAGAAGGCCGTGAGCTCGAATGCCCATAATTGCAATTTCAGTTCATCCTGTGTGTGGATAGATATATTTTGAGATATCTGAATCCGCCTTACACAAACACATTTCTTTCTAGAATGAGATTTTCACTCTGCAGCGGAGTTTGCGCTGATATGAAACTTCCTGGCAGATTAAAACTGTGTGCCGGACAGAGACTCGAACTCGGGACCTTTGCCTTTCGCGGGCAGTTTTAATCTGCCAGGAAGTTTCATATCAGCGCGCACTCCGCTGCAGAGTGAAAATCTCATTCTGGAAACATCCCCCAGGCTGTGGCTAAGCCATGTCTCCGCAGTACCCTTTCTTTCAGGAGTGCTAGTTCTGCAGGGTTCGCAGGAGAGCTTCTGTAAAGTTTGGAAGGTAGGAGACGAGATACTGGCAGAAGTAAAGCTGTGAGGACGGGGCGTGAGCCGTGCTTGGGTAGCTCAGTTGGTAGAGCACTTGCCTGCGAAAGGCAAAGGTCCCGAGTTCGAGTCTCGGTCCGGCACACAGTTTTAATCTGACAGGAAGTTTCACATTTCTTTCTCTTCAACCAAACATGTTTCGCCACTGCTGTCTTACCGTATCCACATACTGTAAATTTACATCCGTATATTCTAAAGTTGCCAACAACTGTTACAATAACTGTTGTATTGTCTTTCCGTTTATAATTTCAAAGATTGATTTCATTTATTACTTGACTGTGTCGTATGGAGAGCTTTCTAACTAAAAACGGAAAGCACATGACTGATTTCTAACTGAAAAGAGTGTGGCTACTACACCAAAGCACAGAAAATGAGAACCCACTGGATGGAATATACACTGCAATAAAAAAACTTACGAAATATCCAGAGCCAGATGGCATATGTAACGAATAAAAAAAATTGTGTGCCTTGCGGGGAGGGGGGGGGGGGCGGTCAGTAGATCAACAGATTCAAACTTCATTTAACATTTCCGTGAAGGCTGATAGGATAGCAAGGGAACTGAAGGAAATTATCACAACTTTAATGTAAAAAGAAGAGATAAGCATGAATTTGATAATTACTGGAGTATTACCCTGCCTAATACCACATTTTTTCCCATTTACACTCTATATGAAAGTTACAAAGGCTATTCGTAAAGTAAGGCCTGATCGGTTTCGAAATGGAAACCACAGTGAACATCAAACATGTTTTATTTGCAACAGTTAGCTACATGTCTCTACATAGTTGTAGCGTTGTACCAGCTTTGCAGTACCCTTGTTACAGAAGCCAGCGGCCAGTGGTTTCCGCCAGTTCTCTACCCTGGCCTACAGATCGTTGCCTGTTCCAAAATGTTGTTTTCATAGCTAGTGTTTCATGTGAACACAGATGAAACTCAGGGGGAACCAATTATGAGTGATCAAACAACTGCCATTGGAAGCGTTGCAGGGGAATCCTCATTGCCCCTGCAGAGTGCGGCCGAGAATGGTCATGAAGGAGGAAACGTATGACAGTTATGTTACGTTGGCTGCATGACGTCAGGCGAAATCTCTCACCAGGCCCTCATACTTGGCGGAAAACATTATTTTCTAGGCGTCCTTACGTGCTCACTGTGTGCTCAGGACTTCAAAGAGCAAGGTGACGCGATCGACGGGCATAGCAGGGGCACTGCCCAAGGCATCAGTGCAAGATTCATCGGATTTTCACTGTGATTTCCATTTCGCGCGCGATGAACGTTACTCTCCAAATAGCCCCCGTATGTCAGATCATCAATAATTTAACAATAGCATGCATTGCCTGCAGGGAGAGCGACTGTAATAGCGACTTGTGGGTGTTTTGGAAAACTTATCAAAATTGTCAGTGCTTAAGACTTGGCAGCAGTAACATACATGACAACCTGTATATCATATAACAGGACAGATTTCAGGTTCTATCGTATTAACTCACTTACAAATCACTGCTATAGAGATGCCACTGATGATGAGTTATTAACCTGAAACCGATTTTGGCAAATAAAGATTTCTAGTGCAGCTCATGATGTACAGAAGTTGTCCTTCAATAAATTTCTGAAAGCTGCACTGCACCAAGCTTTCAAAATTTTTATACCTTAAACATCTTTTCATCAGAAATCAGTCAGAATACAGGATGTTATAGGAACAACGGAACAGCAAGGATTCAGGAAAAGAAGGAGCACAACAGAGAAAATTTTCCCTCTAAGACAGAATGTGGAGAAAGACGTAGAGTTTAATGACACAGCCTACCTGTGTCTCTTTGACTTGTCAAAAGCCTTTGATAAGATTGGAAAAAGAGATATAATTCGAACTTTAATCGATAAGAGAGTGCTAATGGATTTAGTGAAAACTGTAGAATACGTACATAGGTAATAAAACGAGAATTAAAACACACGAAGGATTCGCAGATGTAATTACAACAGGTGAAATAAGGACTCATTAAGCGCACTCCTGTTTATTTCGGCAGTTGACCACATTGGTGGCGATGCAAGAAAGAAACGAGAGTATAAAATGGAACATCATGTGGCAACTATTGTATGTGAAGTGGACGACTCTACACTGATAGTAAATAATGAGGATGATTTACAGATGTTACTTCATCAATTTAATAAAGCAGGTAAACAATATAATACAGAAATTTCATCTCTCAAGTTATATATATGTATAAGAACGTAGTTAAATTGCAAACATTTGTACAGCCAGCCGCTGAAGATATGACGCGCAGTAGGGGACGAAACGTAGTGCACACCAGTGACCATAGAACCAATGTCACCAAGGTTTTAAATACCGGACGGGAAGGCCTGTGTTGTATGATCTGTCCTATATTCCCCGCACACGGTATGAGAATGTTTCGAAGACTTAGGTTTGTTATATTACATCTAACTGTTTCTTTATGCCTATTGTTTTGTTACATCTGTTTCTTTATGTATATTTGCGAGGAGGAAGTATAATAGCTTCTAATACGTACTTAAATTAAACTACTAAATGTCTCTCGAGTGTATATAGACATCTAAGTAGACGAGTTATAAATTTCATTACCATTTATTTCAGAATAAATACCAAGATACCCACGGAAGAGGCAAGGCCAGTGAAAAATGTGCCGGTGGAGAAAAGAAAAATATATGTTTGTATATGGCGGACCAAATCTTAAAACATATCTGTCTTACGTTATTGATACCTTTCCAATCTGTACATGCACTGAGAGTTCAAACATGCATCAGCCTTTCTTTGGTTGTGACCACTTAGAGTAGTGAAGAACAGTATTAACTTGTAGATATAGAACAGCGGTACCAACTGAATGACGTTTAGTACTGCAAGAACAAACAGCGACCGGAAGGTATCTAAATGCAATGTCAGAATACCCGCCTATTCTTTGGTCTGTATAACGTCTATTCGCCAAGAGTGGCAGCTGTCTTTCTGTCTCACATTTTTTGTATTATGTGTAATCTAGTAACACTTGGTGGCTTTTCATTTCACACGTGGCACACACAGCCATTACCAGATGATTACAAGTACACCTCGGAATGCCTTAAGAATGATGCTGAAAACTAAGTTGTAATGAATGCTAGTGCATTTGATGCCCGCAGTGAGAAACGACAATGAGAAATCTTTGATATGAAACATTGTGAGTAATCATAAAACCCAACTTTTTTCCGTTTATACAAGTTTCATATTTTTCTTTTGGCTCTTAATAGAATTCATGGAACAGCCTCCTACAAAAAAATGGTTCAAATGGCTCTGAGCACTATGGGACTCAACTGCTGAGGTCATTAGTCCCCTAGAACTTAGAACTAGTTAAACCTAACTAACCTAAGGACATCACAAACATCCATGCCCGAGGCAGGATTCGAACCTGCGACCGTAGCGGTCTTGCGGTTCCAGACTGCAGCGCCTTTAACCGCACGGCCACTTCGGCCGGCTCAGCCTCCTACAGTGCACACCTTTTACCTCTCTTCCTTCTACAGTCTCTACCAAAGGATTACATTTATTCAACAATCTATTTACTTGCTATCTACAGTGGAATATGTTTTACATACGCATGGTGCAACATTTAAGTCAACGGCTCATGAGAATACACACTATCATGAGTGAAAGCTGTAAAACTAAGAGTGATACATGTGACCAAGCTGAACTTGACACCACAGATATGGTGCACCAACATACACAAATCGTAGTAGCTGGATAATTGTGACGAACGAGCTGCCGGGAAGCCTCATTCAAGGACACATCTTCTATACATGGTCAGAATATCTGCACTCATATTCCTGACATCCTGTATAATGATTGACACAATATACTCGTAGTTTCGTGGTTTCTTCAACACAAGCCAATAATTTTCCGTCTCTTCCCTCCCATGGGTGTCCAAATTTGTAATTACGTACGTTTAAAACAGAGTAATGGGAAATGTGAATCTTCTCTTTCAGTGGACCGGGTAAGTTAGTCGATATAAAAATCTACGACATGCAGATCAGACACATCATTGATTTTCCATTGAGCACAATAATAGTTTCGACAAAAAAGGTTCTCAGTTAGGCTACAGGGCATCATTCTGTCATCAGATTCGAGTTCAAGTAAAAGTTAAATCCTGTCATCAAGAAACACGCTCATTAAATTCAGCCGTTCAAATTATGGGTTAATTTACAAGCTTTCAGTTTGAAATCACGATATGAGCATGGCAGGGCAAATTTTTTTGCTTTCAGATTCGTGACAAGCAGAGAAGAAAAATGGCTCTGAGCACTATGGGACTTAACAGCCATGGTCATCGGTCCCCTAGAACTTAGAACTACTTAAACCTAACTAACCTAAGGACATCACACAACACCCAGCCATCACGAGGCGGAGAAAATCCCTGACCCCGCCGGGAATCGAACCCGGGAACCCGGGCGTGGGAAGCGAGAACGCTATCGCACGACCACGAGATGCGGGCAAGCAGAGAAGAAAATCATTCCTTCGGTGATGCAGTAGTCGCGCCGGAGGACACCACAACAGGATGTGATACACCCGATAGCAGATGAACGATGGTGGAGGAGCAGGTGGAGATGGAAGCGGTGGTGGTGTGCAACTGGGTCAAGGCGAGCGCCCAGGCCCTCTGCCCTACCCGCTTATGTCCGGCTAGCGTGCCGTACGCACCCGCTGATTGCCTCGCCCGCCTTCTGTTGCAATGACCATGAAGACCACCGACGCCATCCGTAGTTAGTATACCTGCCGAGTCATGGTAGTATGGTCACCTTCTCGGTTAGAAATTTGGAGTATTTACTCTCAGCAATGTGAGTGGTTCAAAGAATTTTAGAGGTGTACCGCAGAACAGTATAGTAATCGAAAAATAACGAAAAAGGAAGTTTTCTTCCGGCTACAGTGAAAAATAAGGAGAGAGCTAATTTGGTCTATGCCAGTCCAAAAGATTCGATACCGGATTAATAAAAAAAATAGAGAAATTTAAACTTGAGTTCAACGCAAAGAACGTTCAACAATTTGAAACGAGCAGAAAAATACTTATTTGCTGTGTTAATTAATTCACACGGCACATTGGCTTCAATGTATGTTATTTTATAAATCAATGACCCTTCTTGTGAATTTATGCACTGTCGTTATCTGGTAGGTTTGTAATGATAACACCAAGTCTTGTCATCCTTGATGATTTTTTTCTGGAAAAGTAACGTCTGCGTTTTGCATTTCAATCATGTCACGACAGGCGTCCTAGCGTAGTTGTTTTTGCTCGGTAGTGAAGATGTGCGGGTCAAACTTCACACGCACTTTTCTCTTCTTCAGAACATACTGGAGACTGCCTTGACCACTAGAGACGTTGCTCCATTGCGATTTGTGACGCAGCAACGTTGCACATAGCGGTTGCAAGTTCACTGCTTAACAATGCCTGCTCACAACTGACTGGTCGACTCCACACCTACTGTTTACAGTTGTTTATGCGCTCATGTATCTTGTATGCCAAGAGTAAAATCAGTCTTGAGACATTTCGCACAGATGATGTACGTAACCGACTTAACAGATAGTGTCAGCAGCACACTTATATTATTCTCCGACAAAGAAGTTGTCCACAGGGAAACATCGTTGTCGAATACCTTTTAGGAAATACAGAACGGTCTCGACAGTATTTTCTGTCGGTAATCTAAATGAAAACTCTTTTTATAGAATGGTTCTTGCTAGATTACTTGTTTATCGTACGGCTCTTCAGTTATGCGAAAATTGGACACAACAATCAGATAAATCGTAAAATAATATTAAAATATAGTTAAAAAAGACAAGTAGTTCATTATAGTTTGCAGTTCAGATTCTTCAGCCACTCAACATCAGGTGCAACGTGTATGAAATTTTCTTTCTCACCTGAGCATTTTCTAATTGTACATTCAAAGACTTCAACCCTTAAAGTCTTTTTACTGTTGTAGGTACAAAAGAAAGTGGCGAGTACAGGACAACGAAGCAAGTGAATAATCGTAGTAAACATAGATCCGGAAGCCAGTGGTTTTCGCGATACGAAGAGTGTAATGTGCAGTCATATAAAAGCTAAATGGCTGATGTTCCTTAATGCGAAATAACGCTTATGTGGTACATACATGATCGTGCACCGGTACGCTTTCATTTGGATGTTGGAATACGCAGCACGAATTTAACGAAACAAGTGTATCGGCCATTGCTAGCCCGTACCATGAGCATCCAGGTCTCTCGAATTAAACTCCTTGGATTTGTGTGTGTGTGTGTGTGTGTGTGTGTGTGTGTGTGTGTGTGTGTGTGTGTGTGTGGGCGGGTGGGTGGGTATAATAAAAAAAGCTTTGGTGTATTCCAGCCCTGTCGACAGCGTCGATCAACTCAGGGAACGGGCAGTAGATGGGGTGGCAATGAATCCGGCAAACACCTTGGATTTTTCAGCGCGTACTGGCATCAATGGGGATACGTACTGAAGCCAGCCGTGTGGAACAGTTGTTGCAATGATTTCGTCCTCTGGGCATAACTGCAGTTTGGATACTCGGGATTTCTGTCATAAGGTGTTAACCTGCTCAGCAGTAATATGGTATGTCGGGAAAAACGTTGGTTTTCGGACCTATGTTTATTAGGATTAGTTGTTTGTTTTTATACCCTCTACTCGCCACTTTCGTTCGTGCCTGTAATAGTCAAACGTCCCGTATGGCGACAGTTTTTGTTTCCAACTGAACGGCAAGATTCTTATATATGTCATTTTACAGTAGAAACTGTCCTGCATCCGTGATTTGTGCGCCGATAGTGATGCGTGGATCAAATTCTCTAGTTCTAGTATTATGTTTTTTGATTCGATGCCATTGCGACTGTGCTTTGAAAATCCCCTCCTCTTTCGATTTACTGTCAAGACTGAAAATTTTTGCAGACTCAATAGGTCACTTAGCGTGACAGATTTCTCTATGTTATTACACAGGGTGTCGCAGAAGGAATGGTCAGTATTCAGGGATATGACAGGAACGATCATTCGATGCAAAACAGTCTAGTAAACATGGGCTGTAAAATGCATGCCTTCAGAGGTATAGGCAGTTCTTCATCTTAGATACTGAGACACAACTCTCCGTCGCTACAGGTTCTTACTTTTTCATATTGTAAGAAGTGTTGCTATCGACCAGAACAGAAAAAAGATAGTAAACATGGTTTCTAGAGTGCGTACCGTAAGAGCCATGAGAACTTATTCACTCTCACTACCATGAGACACATGTCTTCTATTGAAGGACTGCATCTACTAAACAAGTGCTCATAAATCTTAAGGTATTCATTTTCGAACCCATGTTTACTAGTTTTTTTTGTTTAGAATCATGGTTCCTTTCACATTCCTGAATATTCGCCATCCCTCCTGGGACACCCTGTAGTTATTTGGTTCAAAATGTCAGCATGAATAGAAAGCTATTTGTCGGACAATATTTTCAGATGTTCTCAAAGGAGACACTTTTGTCTTCTGAGATATGTTGTAGTAATATCGCAATAATCAAGCCATGAAATGGACCAGATGGTTCCTAATAGCAGCCTCATTGTGTGTGTGTGTGTGTGTGTGTGTGTGTGTGTGTGCACGTCAATCTTCATTACGTGGCAACTTTTTCGACGAGTGAACGCACAGGATGCTGCAAGTACATCACCTTGGCTAGTACACAACCGTCGGCCGTGTGCTCCCATTAAGGCAGCTCTTGCTCGTGGTTTGCAGAAGACACAGTATTCAAAATGGTAGAGACCAGCAATTAGTGATGGTTTCAGTTGTACCTTAACTGTGCTGTGTACTGGGTTTAACTATGTACTTCTCGTATTTCTAGCATTGATAATGGCTAATTACTAGCCGAAATCTGGATCTGCTCTAATAAAGCTAGAACGAAACGACTACTGACTGCTGCTCTTTAAAATTTTGAAAGTCATGTCACGTCGTTGGGTGCATTCCACTTTCCTAATGGAACGTAATTTGATGAGACACAGTATTGTCTGGTGCTGATTTCAGCTGGAGCGCCGGAAACAGGTTGACGGGACGCTAGGTATATGTCCAATGTGACATCTATATACTTACGGTAATTATTGTAGCGCAGCGGTTTGCCCTATAATGTTCGCAAATCTGTTGAACAAGCAGATGTGCCACATTTCGGTTTTTGTCATATTAGAACAGAGTTTCAATTCTCTGAAGATTGAATTTCAGTAGCTCGTCAGAGGTAGTGGTGGACTGATGTTGCACAGGTAAGGTAAAGTCATTCATGTACCCAAATTTTCTGTTATTATCTTACGAAGGTCGTAAATAGAAGAAAGTGAGGTTGAACCTGTCATTGCGCTAGAGCATTGCTTAGTTTCTATAAGGGACAGGTTTTGTTACGCTTGCGCACCGTGAAACATCGTCCAACATAATATTCCAAAAACAATCAGGAAGTATCAGCTTATTAAATTTGTGGGCAACTTCCGGACCCTGTCTTATTTACCTAGCTATAATAGTAAGAAGTGATATGAAATGAAATGAATATAAGAAAATTATAGTAAAGATGGAGAACAGGATGCTCTCGGAAGAGTTCTGGAAATTTCATCGTGTTTCTTACAGATAGCGCACATAAGACGCCAACGTGATAAACTGTAGAGCAACACTCCAATATTTGGGATCATTATCCAGTAAGCCTGGCAGCAGACGGCGAAGGAATTCAGAGAGGAATTCAGAGGTGCCAGCGCACCTCTGTTAGTACTTCAGCATTCCGGTGGAGTCCATAAGAAAGTGTATAGGAGATGTTCATAGAAGGAAGGCGCCCTCGTTGTCGTGAAACCTTGTTGGCTCAGGTTAGAGAAGAAGTTTTTGTGGCAGACTGTGCAAATATTCCGCTAGCAGTGTCTTATGTACGAGCCGTCGTTCTTTCAAAAAAATGGCTCTGAGCACTATGGGACTCAACTGCTGTGGTCATAAGTCCCCTAGAACTTAGAACTACTTAAACCTAACTAACCTAAGGACATCACACACATCCATGCCCGAGGCAGGATTCGAACCTGCGCCCGTAGCGGTCGTGCGGTTCCAGACTGTAGCGCCTTTAACCGCTCGGCCACTCCGGCCGGCCGTCGTTCTTTCGTTGGTTGGACGCAAAGAATACAGTTTATTCCAAATCTATGGAAATCCCACGGTTTACGTTTCAGTCGTTTCTCAAAATATCAGATCAAACCCAGAATTCTTAATCTGGCCCGACAGTCACTTCTTATGTACTTTCATTTTGTATGCCAAAGATGGAAATATTCAGTCATTACAGTTTCACAACAGAATTTTTTAGTCGAAGAAGAGGTTTCATTATATCAGTTTAGGAACAGCGTAGACTTGTGGGGGACTGGAGAGAACTGGTGGTACACTGAAAGCCAAAAGATACTTCACACTTTATTGACACTATATCATAACACCCATAAGCAAAATTAGCTGACCAGTTACACCATACTCTACCATGGTATTTGATAATCGTTCTTTAAATTAATATTTCAAGAAACATACTTAAAAAACCTCTAAAATGGCATTATGTATCACTATTTTGCAGATACAAATATGAAATCTCCCTCTAACAATATAAGGGTATTAAAAATTATTCGTTGTGTTCGTTAACTCACAGATCCAATGCAGCGGATAAGGGTATTAAAATCCATTCGTAGTGTTCGTTAACACACAGATCCAACGCAGCGGATCATAAGGAATATTAATACGTTAATGAAGCATCTCCTCTCTCTACGGACGTACAGAGCAACATGTACAGCACCAAAGCTTTACTACTTCCGCTGTTTGGATTACCAAAGATCAATAAGAATAATGTTCCATTAAGACCGAGCGTTCCTGGCTCACCGACGTTTAAACTAGCGAAGTACTTGGCCCCTCTGCTCTAGTCGCACGTTGGGGAGACTGACGCATAGACAAAGAACTCAGGACGTTCCACATCTAAAACTGGGACCAAAGGACATCCTTATCAGCTCTTATGTCCTTTGTTTGTTTACCAAAGTGCTAGTCAGTGATTCTCTGGAGTATGTCAGTTGCATTTCCACGCAACGCATCATGAAGCTCTTTCATGCACGTCTCACGAAGAGCTGTTTCATGTGGAATGGCAGCTTCTAACAACACTGAAGACGCCGATTTTGGTGATCAACTTAGTCCAGAGGTGGCCAACTTCTACTTGGAACATTTCCTAGCACAGGCGCTGGACATGGCACCTTGGAAACCTAAGATGTGGTAGAGACAAGTCAACGATATCTTCATTGTAAGAAACGATTCTGAGGAACTACTCTGTGACTTCCTAAGACACCTAAACAGTCTCCACACCAACAAAAATTTATCATGGAGGACCTTTCTTAGCTGTGCTGTTCACAAGGCACGATGAAAACCTGGGACGCAGCGTGTATCGAAAACCGACACATGCTGACCGATGTCGGCATAAACTGTCAAATCACCACCCGAGCCAGAAACGATGCATGATTAATATGTTGGTAACGCGAGCAACACGAATATATAAGCCGCAGCGCCTCAGACGAGAGATACAACCCCTATGAAGGGATCTGAGGAGCAATGGGTGCGTCACAGTTACATGAGAAGTGTCACAGAATGAAACACCCTGCGAAGTGACACAGAGAAAAAGAAATGTCATGTACGACCTTTCTCCCATACATTCCAAGACTGACTGACAGAATCGGCCGGATATTGTGTAAACACGACGAAAAGACTTTCTTTTGTTGAGTCATCAGTCTTCTGACTGGTTTGATGGCTCAAATGGCTCTGAGCACTATGGGACTCAACTGCTGTGGTCATCAGTCCCCTAGAACTTAGAACTACTTAAACCTAACTAACCTAAGGACATCACACACATCCATGCCCGAGGCAGGATTCGAACCTGCGACTGTAGCGGTCACGCGGTTCCAGACTGTAGCGCCCAGAACCGACTGGATTGATGCGACCCGCCACAAATACCTCTCCTGTGCCAACCTTTTCATTTCAGAGTAGTACTTGCTACCTACGTCCTCAATTATTTGCTGGATGCATCACAATCTCCGTCTTCCCTAGAGTTTTTATCCTCTACAGCTCCCTCTAGTAATATGGGAATTATTCCCTGATGTCTTAACGGATGTCACACCATCCTTCCCCTTCTTGTCAGTGTTTTCCATATATTCCTTTCCTCGCCGATTTTGCGGAGAACCTCCTCATTTATTATCTATCAGTCCACCTAATTTTCAACATTATTCTGTAACACCACATCTCAAATGCTTCAATTCTCTTCTGTTCCGGTTTTACCACAGTCCATGTGTAATTGCCATACAATGCTGTGCTCCACGTACATTCTCAGAAATATTTTCCTCAAATTAAGGCCTATGTTTGATACTACAAGATTTCTCTTCGCCAGGAATACCTTTTTTGGCTGCTTTTGAGTCCTCCTTGCTCCGTCCGTCATTAGTTGTTTTGCTGCCAAGGTAATAGAATTCCATAACTTCATCCGCTTCCTGACGATCAATCCTGACGTTAAGTTTCTCGCTGTTCTCATTTCTGTTACTTCTCATTACTTTCATCTTTCTTCGATTCACTCTCAGTTCGTATGTGTACTCATTAGACTGTCCGTTCCATTCAACAGATAACGTAATTCTTCTTCACTTTCAATGAGGGTAGCAATGTCATCATCGAATCTTATCATTAATATCCGTCCACTTTGAATTTTAATATCAGTCTTGAACCTTTCTTTTATTTCCATCAGTGCTTGTTCGATGTACAGCCTGAACAGTACGGGTGAAGGGCTACATCACTGTATTACACCCTTTTTAATCAGAGCACTTCGTTCTTGGTCTTCCACCCTCATTATTCCCTCTTGGCTCTTGGCGTGGCGAACATTATCCGTCTCTCCCTAATGCTTACCCCTATTTTTCTCAGAATTTCGAACATTTTGTCGAAAGCTTTTGCCAGATTGACAGGTCCTATTAACGTGTCTTGATTTTCCTTAGTCTTGCTTCTATTATCGACCGCAACGTCAGAACTGCCTCTCTGATGCCTTTACCTTTCCTACAGCCAAACTGATCGTCATCTAATAAGACCATTTATAAACCGACAAAGAAGATCAAAGAGTGTCTCAGACTGGCAAAGGAGAAAAGGGACCCACTTGCAATGCCGAAATATGCCGCATACTATGTACAAGCCGAAAAGTCTATGTTGGAATGACTGGACGTCCAACCGACACGACAATCACCGAAAATAAGCGGCATTGCAGATTGGGGCTGTGGCGGAATCCGCGCTATGTGAGACCGACTGCAGTAAAATTCGTCAATGCCGAAGTTCTTGCTGTAGAGAAGAGCTGTGACATCCGCTTGTACAGAGAAGCCATAGAAATACACAAATATGACAATAGAAACAAGAAAGAAGAAAGCCTCTCAAGGTGAACGAGAGAAAAGCCAATAGTCAATTTGTCAAAACAAAACATTTTTACCTCTTAAAATTACAAAAAAGAGAGTTTACTGATTACAACTGAAGCAAAAATCAGTCAAGAAAGATAGGTTTCATTTAAAACAAATGCTAGTTACTGCTTGCCAATTGCTCGACAGTGAACCAGTTTACAACTATATAGGGCTACATAGCTTCTTACATTCTTCTTTTGCATGTCCCACAACTTTTATTGTATTCTACTTGCGTCGTCTGCAGGTCTACTCTACACTCGTTCCTTGTGGCCCCCGACCAGAGGCCACTCTCCAACCAATACTGACTGACCTCTCTCGTTCGCGCCTTGGCACAGCAATTGTATCCCGCACTCCACTGTTTTCGCCATCCCTACCCGCAGACAACACAAGCATTTGCAGGTGGACGATAAACTGATGACATTGTGGCGGAGGTAGTGCAGTTCTTAGTCCCTCAGCTGGTAACACCACTCACCCAACTATTCAGTTCCCGAAAATCTGGGAAGTTGTAAACGTTGTAATTATAAAGAAAGGACTCCACAAAGACCCGGTTGAAACTAAATCATACAGACCGGTTGGTTTATTGGACTTGTTTGGGAAATTACTAGAGAAATTGTTGGCTGACAGACTGGCTGCACACCGTGTGCTGTGCTGGATGAGTAGCAGGCAGTTCGGTTTCAGGCATGGGCGGCCGGCAACTGACGCGATCGCCCTGGCGGCCGAGATAAATGGCTCTGAGCACTATGGGACTTAACTTCTTAGGTCATCAGTCCCCTAGAACTTAGAACTACTTAAACCTAACTAACCTAAGGACATCACACACATCCATGCCCGAGGCAGGATTCGAACCTGCGACCGTAGTGGTCACGCGGTTCCAAACTGAAGCGCTTAGAACCGCACGGCCACACCGGCCGGCAAGCCGAGATATGTGACTCAGACCCGTGCAAGTACTCAGTTGGCATCATGGTGGCAGTGGCGCCTTCGACCACATGTGGTGGCCTTCGCTCTTCTACTGTCTACGGGAAAAAGAGTGTCCAGGGCCGCTATACGGTTGTCTGAGTAGCTATTGCGAGGATTGGGAGGTCTGGCTATCATCCCCTGGAGGGAAAATTGGAGAAACGTTAACAAAGGGATGCCACCAGGATTCCGCGTTAGGCCCCCTGTTCTGGAACATCCATATGCAGCCACTATTGGATAATATACAACAGAGCGAATAGGTGCTAGAGGTGATAGCCTACGCAGATGACCTCCTCCTGTTGGTTGACAGCCGTAGCCGCGAAGATATACAGCCGAAGATAGAAAGGGCAATGGAAAAACTACAACTATGATGCTGGAATACAAAAATGACAATTTCACCGAGTAAGTCAACATATATTTTGCTAGAAGGAAAACTCGTAAGGAACCCTACAGTGAGAATTGAGGGCTCGCTAGTTCTTCGGTGAAGCGAGGCGCGCTACTTGGGAGTCATCATTGATGAAAAGTGGAACCCTGGAAAGCACATTGAAACCGTAACTCAAAGAGCCCAGCAAGTACTCAATAATCTTATCTCCGTTTGTCATAAAAGAGTCCATCATCCCCTTCATTTGATAAAACTATATCATCATCATTAACATCAATAGTGGGTTACGGCTCGGATGTCTGGACGCACAGGCTCACGAGGGTGGTGCGTGCCATGTCAGTGAGAAGAGTACAGAGAAATATGATATTAAGGTCAGTGAGGATCTACAGGACATCTCCAGGTTTGGCGCTGTTAGTGATAATGGGGCTCTGTCCTCTTGACATTAAAATTAGAGAGCAAGCAGCATGGTTCTGGGCCAAGGAAGGGGACATTGGGAAAATAGGGGACATTCTGGGCGTTCGAGTTGGGGAAAATGGGTGCGATTAAGAGAAGAGGCGAGGAGCTGTGGCAGGATCGTGGGAGGCTTATGATACTGGCCGTAGAACATTTCAACTTTTGCCAGACGTGAAAGAACGGTTAGGAATGAAGTACTTTGAGCAAACTCAGGGATTGCTCCACTTTCTCACTGGTCATCGGCTTTATCCGACATATCTATGTCGGTCTGGGAGGAGGCCTAGGCCTGCGTGTAACTGTAGCGCATCGGAGGGTACTCCCGACCATGTGGTTTACGAGTGCCCCTTTTCAATGATGTAGCAGCCGCGTTACGACGTCAACTACCAAACAATGGTACTTACTTCCTACTGAGACGTGAGGATACATTCCGAACTTTAAACAACCTAGCAAACGAGGTATCATGGAAAGTTCTATCAGAATGTTCCACTCTATCAGAATATCTGAGGGACAATCGTGAACAGTTACATATAACCAAAAGTGTCCCAGTACCCTTATCCAGTACCGCCTGTGCGTGGGTAGGTCGACTTACAACACTGTTGGAATCCGCCGAGTGCAGGACTAGGGGAATTGGGGTACAACAAACCGAACTGACACATGCACCGGGCTTGACGTTGGATAGAATCATAGATAGTAGGACTTAGAAATAGAAAATAAAAATAGTAACCAGCAGACATTCAAGTCATCCTTGGCCTGCCTAGTGTCAGGGGCACGCTCATCGTGGTTAGCTCGGTGGGCAAGACCGTGCAGTAGGTTTATACACTTCACTGACCTGTGACGCTGCAGGCAGTAGAGGTTTAGCCATAAGTAGCCATTAGAATAAGAATAGAAAATAAATTGCCCATTGTAGCTCACTGTACTGTACTGTAGCTCACGTGTAAATACTGTAATTAGATGATAATAATAGTGATATTGTAAGACATAAGGACCCACTAATCATGTGAGGTTGGTTTGCAAAATCTGCGAGCTGGGATGGTATAACAGCGTGGGTGCAATGCTAAAATAGCAAGCACTTATTTTTCCTTTGGTATTCCCACAGCGGCGAAATTGCGCGTGCGGCAAAAAAAAAAAAAATAAAATAAAATAAAATAAAATAACCGTCTTGTCGCTGGTTGATGGACAGTGACATAGGTCTCCCGTCCCACTTTTTGAACGCGAAAACACGCTGAATAACTTGTTAATATAGACCTGAAGGAGGGATGAAGACAGACTTTATAAAGTTTATACTAAAGGCGGATATTGGCAGCAAAGCGAAAGGTTGGACAGAAGTTGGAACAGGCACGGAAAATCTTGGAACGGCTCGGTCCGTGGACACAGAAGGCAGTAGGGATTTGGAGTTTCACGGATTCGGCGCTCGATTCAAGAGCTAGAGATGGTGCGCATCATTGATACCGAGATGACCAGTAGGAGTCTTGCAGACGAGGGACAGCAAGTAGACGAGATTAAAATTCGGGCCGAGAGAGTGGAGATCACCAGAATACCTACCCGAAGGCACCGACGAAGGGAGGCCACAAGGTCTATGGCTCGATGGCGGATGACACAGCTCACGGTAAGAACACATTGCGGCAGCGTTTGCACGTGCTAGATAGTCGCCACGATCCTTTAGTTCGAGATGAAGCGGCGGCCTTTGTAATAATCGTTCTGCCTCAATAGTAACACTAGCGGAAAAATACTCGTATCGGAACATAACAAAGGCGAATATGCCCCTCTTTATTGAAACACTCTGACTGAAGAAGGGCGGGGGGGGGGGGGGGGGGGCCTCAGCTGGCGCGTTCTCCCTTCCTCAGCACCTTTAAAAATTTTCGCAAAAATATTGACATGCGAATTTATTAGCGCTCTTTTTAACGTGCACATCACTTCTCAGTCCCACAAGTTGCCCTAACTGTTACTCTCTCACTCCCTCTAGTCAATCACATTTGGTCTCTCATGCCCATCCACTTCCAATTGCCCGTTCTCACTCACACCTTTGGCGCCACTCATTGTCGTTATATATTTGTGGCCCTGACATTGTCTCCTGTATCACAGCCACAGTCGCCTTCGTTATGTAATACTACTACCGTCTCCTCTCACTGTTCCTATCCCTCTTGTTCTCTCTTACAGCTGCTACCTCGTTCATTCCTTCCCATTGTTGCTCTCTCTTCTCACCGTCACTCTCTCTTCATCGTTGTCATTGTCATAGATACTCTCATTATCATTGACTTCCGCCCAATTCTGCTCTCTCCTTCTCTTTATTCCTCTTCCACTGGCGCTGTCTCCTTCACTCTTTTCGTAACAGCATTCACTAGCGTGTTCATCACACAATAACTGTTTTCCGCTTGACATTTTCACAGTCATGGTTCATGTACACTACACGCGCTGTTACTAATGGCGTCTTTTCCTACCTGCACTAAAGGCACGTACGCACTCATTAACATCGCACGGACCCGGCTGCCTTTTTCCGAGTTCCACCTCTACCACCCAAATTGCTGATGTCTTGTTATATACTGTGTTACCGACGTCAAATACGATACCATTTGACTGCATCTGTCGGTATGCTGGATTTCCTACTGTTGGTTATACATTGTACACAACTATTCCAACCGAAAATGTTAATTTTGCTGCAAATATTCATGCCTTTATATTGATTTCCAGTATCGTGGCGAGGCAGTAGTGTTTTCTATTTGGATTTAACGTCTAGACGAAACATTGTTATCGAGAAAAGAACAAAAGCAATGTCATCAATCCGCAAATGCTAGGAGTACGGTGCAGGGGACAGGTCTCGATGGCTTAGCGCTTGAGCTGAGCGTGAAACGTAGTCCGAGTGAAGTGGCTTAGCGGCCGGCGGGGTGAGACGCACGGTCCGGCTGGTTAGAGTAGTGCCCGTGAAATGCCAGCCTGCGGGCCCCGGGAAGGCCGCCGCTGTCTCCGGGGGACCCAATTACCGGGGAGCGTGATGCTCAGCACCGGCCCAACATTGACCGTCTCTCCCTCCAGCCGTGTCACTGAGCAAACCCCAGCCAAGGATATCAACATTCACTTCGCCTATAATTGGTCCACAAAAGGCGACTGAGGCAATAAGTCCGCCGAGTGAGCTCCAAATGTTAGAGAGCAGCCGCCGGCACGAATTGTGTCAATTGCGCCGGGGAGCTGCGCATGCGCCGAGTGACTGGATGTTTCACGACTCGACCGCCGATACCTGAATGACGGGGACGTCCGTAATTTTTTGTGTTGGTGATACGATCTGACATTACAAGGCTTTTAGATAGTCCGAGAGCGGTCTGCTGGCAGCGGGAAATACAGAAACGTGGCGCTAGAGTCTCTGGCGGCGTTGCTCCACAAAGGCCTCTGCTATTCCCAACAGCACCCCCTTCATAAATCTGAAGGACCTGAGTGTAGTTCCCTAGGCGCAAATGTTAAGCAACAGATACTGTGGCAAAATGTTATAGTTTTAATGTGATTAAATTTAATTTATAAGGCAAAATAGTGTTAGTTTTCTAGGTAATCTAATTAGCACCACTGATCACCCACAAAGAATTTCACATATATTAAGGTTATAGTTCATTTTGCAATTCTCTTGTCTCTTTTTCAGCGTTATAGTAAACTGTATATTTTTATTATTGCAACTAGTTGTTTCACGCCACGCGTTGCATTAGCTCAGTCTGATTAAATGGAAAATAAATAAAACAGAAATCACACGTTTCTAACACGTACTGTAATTGGGCATAGGCCATAACCTCCTTCTTCCCCCTCCCAGTCTCTGTCCATCTCCTCCTCCCCGAATCTTCGCTCATCTCCTCCTTCTTTCCCCTGTCTTTCTCAGTCAATCTTCTCCTCGCTACCGTTTCTCCATCTCCTCCCGCCCCTCTCTCTCCCCTTCTGTCCGTCCATCACCTCCTCCCCAGCTTTGCATGTTTAGCTTTTCCTCCTCCTCGCTCTCCATCTCCTCCTGTGGCACCTCTCTGTCCACCTCCTCCTTTCCGCTTTCTGTCTCCTTTTCCTACCACACATTTGTCCTTTTCCTCTTCCTCCCTCTCTCTGATGCCTTTTTTATGTTATTACATATAAAGATTCTGTAGTAGTACTCTAATCAGAATCCAATAATCCATAAATACAACTATCCTGTTCGCTAACAACGTTTCACTATTACTTATTATGTATATATATTTGTATGTTATACATATTAAAAATATGTAGCCTTTGTCCACCCTCCAGGTTAGCTGCGGGTGCTAATGCGCTGCTTCCTGCGCGCCGGCCCCGGATCGAATCCGCCCAGCGGATTAACGACGAGGGCCGGTGTGCCGGCCAGCCTGGATGTGGCTTTTAGACGGTTTTCCACATGCCACTAGGTGATTACTTGGCTGGTCCCCCACGTTCTGCCTCAGTTACACGTCTCACAGACATATGAAAACGTTCGCACTATTTCACGGCTCATAATAAATGCAGACAGCTGGGGTACACTAATTGCGTCCCGGGGGGTACGTGGTGGCGGCAGGAGGGACATCCGGCCACCCTTTGACGCAAACATCACCACATCCGTAGATACAAGGCCGGCCCCGCGTTGAAGTGGGTCAAAGGATGTAGCGTATGCCCATTCATTAGAGTATTGTGTATTAATCTACATTAATAAGTCAAAAAGTTGTCGAAATGTTTAGTAACAACGTTTTCGCTTCAAATGCATATAAGTTCAGCACAGGGAAAAGCGCTTTGACCTGTTATGAACTTTTCTGAGCGTGAGAATGCAAATTTAATTTAGTTACGAGAATGTAACCTTTCAATAACTTCAAACCAAACTAAAACTGCATGAATTTACGTAACACAAAAACTGAATGTTATGCAACACTATTGATTTGAATTTGGACCTGGTAATAAAATAAAACTTGAACAATTGAAAATAATGGTCTTTGTGCCTAATGAATGCTATCCCTGAAATAATATAATTTCTTACCTTTATCTGCGAAATTGTAACGCTCTTCGCACTGCTCCCTGTTAGTACTTTTAATTGTATAGTTAGGAAACCGCTCTTGTGCAAGGTCGTTGCTTAGCATATATTTTAATTAAATCGAATATCACTGACACAGTAACTTCTTGAGAAGAACAGTTAACTAAAAATGACATGGATCTGGGAACTAGTATCAACTTGAGGTAGGTAATAATATGACACTAACTTTAAAACTTGTATTTTGACTCTTTGAAAATTAATAATGCTCAGAATTAACACACTCAATAAACGTATTATACATTAACAATTAGCTTTACAAAATGATCGAATGTGAGAGCTATAAATTGTCTCAATCGTCACTTATGAAGACGCGCATTGCGTTCGTAACCAATTGACATCCTTAACCTTAATTATTTCCAACTTCTGGTGTGATTTCTTTTACAGTTAGCAAACATCATAGAATTTTGCAAATAATGAAACCATTACTACCAATAGCGAATAAGCATGTATCCAGCACACATTGTCTTTACACTTGAGAGTCCTCCATACATCTGTCTATCTGAAGTTACTCTAACTCCCCTCCGAGGAGCGCAGGGGACGATGCGGGAGACCCACGACGCTGACTAGGCAAGGTCCTTGCCATTGCCTTCCTCCGACCGCAAAGTGGATGAATGATGATGATGAAGCGACACAACAACACCCAGTCATCTCGAGGCAGAGAAAATCTCTGACCCCCGCCGGGAATCGAACCCGGGACCCCGTGCGCGGGAAGCGAGAACGCTACCGTAAGATTATCCCGTCCTATATACACGCCCGTATTCGGTGGAACGTTGTGTCATAATTTCACAAAGCAGTCAGTGAAGAACTTTCGAAGATTTAAGATTTAGTAGAAACGAACATTTGCATTTTTATTTATATAGATATTTGCGGTTATTATTGGAACACAGGTGCTTACAGCTGCGGCGTCAAGTATACGTCTTAGGAATCTTGAAAGATTCAAGATCAAAGTAACCATCAAAGTAACCATCCCAACATTTAATCAAAACGATTTACGAAACCATCGCCAATCTGATTTGGACGGCCGGAGGTTTCAAACTCCTTCATGTACTCGCAACAGCTCTCAAGGCACATGGGAAACCTACTCCGTTAGCAGAGACGTGAGTCGATTCCGAGACCACGGAGGCCAGTGTGTCGAATTCGGTGGAGAAAACGTTTTGTGTAGATGGCACGAAAGTAAATGTACCAAATGTAACTTTATCTAAATTTCCAGCCAGTTGAGTCTAAAATGTACGAATTTTCACATGGAGTTAAAACGATTTTATTTTCGTAATAGAGTAAAGAGAAAAACTGAAAGGAATGACAAGCAAGAAAGAACAGCGAAGGCATTCGCATCTTGTCATGATGTAAATAAAATTTTTCGTACGTTGGAAGCCTGCAAAATTTCCATTGCACTCTTCGGGCCGCCAAACGGTTATAAAAATTACACCAACTAATTAATAAACAAACAGTATACGAAAAAGCAACGGATAAATCTATTCTAGAGCTCATGTATCGCTTTGACGATGAGGTTTTTAATTTATCCAGACAGCACTTCAGAAACTGGAAGTAACTTCACTAAATGGAAGTAACGTACATGCCGAACACAAATACTGTGGCATCATCTTAGTCCACTTTCAAGATGCTGTTTCATTTTTATAATAACACGTACGATCTAATAATTCACACCTAAGCACCTTTTTAAAGAGCGTCACATTCGCCGTTGAATGTAGAAATTATGTATTTTGCTATTGCAAGTTAGGCCTCTGGCCATTATCAAGTGGTAGCCAAAAGATTTTGCTCCATTACACGTCAGGCTTTAAAATCCTCCGACATGTGTACATGTCATCGTCAAAACTACGTCTCCTAACTGACAATGACATGTATACATGTTGGAGGATTTTAAAATCTGACATGTATGAAGCAAAATCTTTAGCAGTACCATTTGATAATAGCCAGAGGCCAAATTTGTAATAGCAAAATACATAATTTCGACAGCCAACGGCTAATAAGACATCGTTCAAAAAATTCTATGTGTCTGTGAACCACGACCATGAGAAGTTCATCACATAAGAACGTGTAAAACGTTCGTAGGAGACAAGAAAGGAAGGTTAGGTATGACCAACCTGGCGATAGCAAAGTCGTCAGAAATGGTACTCAGCTAGTATTAGACAGAGCAGGGAAGAAACGTAGCCGTATCCAAATAGACCATCCAACAATTTAGCGAAAAAACGTGAAACCTAATTCAAAATTACCGCACTGGATTCTGAGACACAAAATTCTTCATGAACGTGCAATACAGTAAACTGCAGTTTCGTTGGTAGAACATTATGTCACGTTTTGTAATTTTCAAAAGAATCCTCGCAGCTTTTTCCTTAATCGATTTCGGGATACCAGGGGAACTAAAATCAGGGTACCTGGACGGAGGAATGAACCAACCTCCCCCCCCCCCCCCCCCTCCCTCAAATGCGAGTCCAGTTGCTTGTCTCTCACACTAAGTTCAAGTAGAGGTTGTATGAATTTTGGTTTAAACCTATTTACCTTTATAAAAGAGCGATCATTAGGCGTTACGTTTTGTTGTAAAAAATCGCATGCAATCAGCGGAAGGAATCACTTATGAGTCGCATAGTACTACCAGCAATCCAACCAGCACAATGACTGTGGATGTTAAAAATAAAGGGGTGCTATGATCGTACTCTTCCTCACAGACGACACGTTTCTGTTGTCAGTGTTAAACGTCGCTTCATGTGGTGTAAAGAGCGACGCACTGGGCAGGAGATTACTGGAACAGTATGATCTGAAACGATGAATCACGCTATACGATGTGTCAGTTATATGGAAGTTTGGGTTTGGCGAATGCTTGGAGAACTTTACATGCCATCATGTGCAGTGCCAAAAGTGAAGTGCCGGCCGGTGTGGCCGTGCGGTTAAAGGCGCTTCAGTCTGGAACCGCGTGACCGCTACGGTCGCAGGTTCGAATCCTGCCTCGGGCATGGATGTGTGTGATGTCATTAGGTTAGTTAGGTTTAATTAGTTCTAAGTTCTAGGCGACTGCTGACCTCAGAAGTTAAGTCGCATAGTGCTCAGAGCCATTTGAACCATTTTTTGAAAAGTGAAGTACGGAGGAAGTGGTGTTTTTCGTGGTTATGATTGTGACCCCTTACTGGGCTCAAGAAAACACGGAAGGATATGAACACATTTCGCATCATTGTGTACTGCGTACATTTATAATTGTATCAGCATAACAACGTACAGTATCGTATAGGAGCACCTGCGTGGAAATGGTTTTTGGACAATAACATTGCTGAAATGGACTGACTTTCCAAGAGTCCCTACCCGAACCGAATGGAATACCTTTGGGATGCGTTGGAACTTAATCTTCACGATAGGAACGAGCTGATACTCCTTTGCTGACATTCAGAAGCCTCACCGAATGTGCATCCAGAAAATTCCAAGCAGTCATAAAGGTGAAGAGTGGACAATGCCCAGATCCATGTACCATAATATATGGTCCTTAACTGTGCATGTAAACTAAGCTAAAATTTGATGGCTAATTGTCGCTCCTTTGCAAGCAAACGAGGAAAAAGTTGAAAATCAAATTCGTGTAACTTCATCAAGAATTTAACATGTAATAATAATTTTCAGAAAGAAAATCAATAAAATTCACTGAAGATATCACAGAAAGTGCTGCAACGTGTTTAGATCAAACAAAAGTAATCAAACGATGTCTTCTACCGGACAGCTATAATTAAAGTGCAGATACTCACCGAAGTACAGTATGCGTTGCAATTATCGTATGGCAGAGAAACCTGGCGGATATTCTAAAGTGTTAATGTGAAACAGATGTATTGTTGAAAAAGAATTAGTTCCATTTTGGCCACCAGGTGCAAATCTGGCTCTGTGAATGCAAGAAAGTCGTACAGCAATATTTCCAAATGTAATGGCTTAGGAACGAGATGCTGGGAGGAAAGGTTAGAAAAGTGAGGAAGGCATAATGTTGATTTCATTATTAACTGTCACTTTGTTCACTGTGAGCACCGGAGACGTCGACGAGATGCTGCATCCTTAAAACACTGTAATCAACACTTGCTCGCAGCAGTTTCGTTGGAATCTGAGCTATTTATTCCTGTATACTGGCTTTCACATAAGGTAGAGACTGTACGTGTCCCTAGTAAAAGCGTTCTTTTATATATTCCGAGAGTCAAAAGTCGCGTATTCAGATGAGGTGACCTTGCAGACAATTTATCTGGAAAACCTCTGGATGTAACATTTTCGTGGGAGGTTGCAATAAGATGACTAGTAAAAGCGTTCTTTTATATATTCCGAGAGTCAAAAGTCGCGTATTCAGATGCGGTGACCTTGCAGACAATTTATCTAGAAAACCTCTGGATGTAACATATTCGTGGGAGGTTGCAATAAGCTGACCTTTCGCTGTCCGAGAGGCATGAAGTGTCCGTCACTATGCACGAAAACGGTGGTGTATACACAGTTGCGTCTTCGAAACCGGGAATCACATGCAGTGCAGACGTGACGGTACACCATACGGGCCCTCTGTGGACCGATCGTAAAGGTGCTTGTGAACCCACATCGCACAGTCATATACGGTGAGTGCAAATGACTCTTCGCGCACAACACGCAGTTTAACAGTATCCCAAATTCGGCAGTTCTGCGTGTTCACTACACACTGCAGTATACACTGAGATGAAAAAAGTCATGGGATACATCCAAATATCGTGTCGGACATCCTTTTTCCCAGCGTAGTGCAGCAACTCCACGTGGTGTGAACTCAATAAGTAGTTGGAAATCCCCTGCAGAAATATTGAGCCTGTTAGCACTGACAACTCTACGCAAACACCGCAGTTCTCAGGACGTTAAGTGAAGGCTGTGGGCTATTGTCTTGTCCATGATGAGACGTAATGCCTGAACATTGGTATTCTGGGAACACTATTGACACTGTGGATGGTAGATCACTGAAGTCGCTAAAGATTTCCGAAATGGATTGTCCCATGCATCTGTCTCCAATTACCATCCCGCATTCAAAGTATGGTAATTCCCGTCGTGTGACCATAATCGCGTCGGAGAAACCTTTTTTAACATGGATTATCTGAATACAAATGACAGCTCCGCCAACGAATTGCCCTTTTATATATTGTCTACCGCCATCTGTATATGTGCGTCTCAAGGTCCCATGATTTTCGTCACCTCATTGTAAAATGTGCCTCATGACACCATAGAATATTCCTCGGGCACATGTCACCAACTTCGATTCGTGCCTGAAACAAGAGCAAATTCAGAAGGTTACTGCGGATTCTGAGGTTTCAGTTGCTGCACCTTCTGGATCTTGTGCTAGTACCTGTTTAAAATGGGTAAAATGGACCGCAGAATTTTCCTCTCCATGGGATGAACAATTCTTGAGGCTGCACGAACCCGAACACTAGCATTACCCGGGGTGCGTACTGCGTGGCCAGTTACAGCCAATAACTTCCAATGGGTTAGGACGCCTTCGGGTTCCAGTTTTCACACCAAGCTCATCCCTGTTTTCCAAATTCAGTGTAATCTTCTTTAAACTATTTGATGACATCGCGCCTCTCCTGAGATCTTTCAGTCTGCGATAGTCTCTCAGTTCAACACTGCAATTGCCGGCCGATGTGGCCGTGCGGTTCTAGGCGCTTCAGTCTGGAACCGCGTGACCGCTACGGTCGCAGGTTCGAATCCTGCCTCGGGCATGGATGTGTGTTTTGTCCTTAGGTTAGTTAGGTTTAACTAGTTCTAAGTTCTAGGGGACTGATGACCATAGATGTCAAGTACCATAGTGCTCAGAGCCATTTGAACCATTTGAACACTGCAATTGCTGCCGTTCACATGTAAAAGTTTCAGTACAAGCTCACTGTCTCTCTTCGCGATAGCCGTACTGCTCACTCACGTTATGGCTTGTCAGACAACATTGTGGATGTCGTATCGTCATACAGAGTGTGTGCAGCGCCAGATTTGCACCTGGTGGCCAAAATTGGTACAATTTTTTTTGTAGCGTAAATCGGTTTCGCATTAATGCATTAGCATATTTACCAAGTTTCATACGATAATTACAGCCCACGATGGAACCCAGTGAGCATCTGCACTTTAATTATAACCATCCGGTACAAGGTGGACTTCACTGGAATGCATCTTCAAAATCTGTTTTATTAACGGAAATATCTCAACATACAACAGTGTTAAAGGAGCAGGACTAACAAGTTCGACGTATTTAAATGCAGTCGTTTGTACGGTGGGAATGGAAGTGGTCGGTTCATTCGGTAGTCAAATGCTTAGCGACAGTTAAGAAGCCTACAAGCGACTCTCACTGCGCACACACTGCCAATAGCGCGGCTGTTAACGGCATCGGAACCCTTACACGGCTTCCCCGTGGAACTGTGGGAACAGCGGCGGCGACTGCTCCCGCGACGACGCATGACGCCGCAGATAACAGGCTGACACATGGAGAAACACGGAGGCGGCCGCGGCGATCTGTAGCTCCGGCGGGAGATATACGCCGAGTTTACCGACGAGCACGGCACTAATGTTTATCGGCGGCGGGCGTGAAATGCGGGAACGGTCTGCGGGCGTCCGGCGTGGGGCGTGGGGCGTGGGGAGGCGGCGGGCCATCTGTCGGCGAGGCGTGACCGCGGCTGCGGCTGCGGCCGCCGGTAGCAAGTGGCGCGCGCCGCCGCTACCGGGCCGCGCTGATGCGGGCGCAGATAGCGCTGCCCGCGGCGGGCCATTACCGTCGCTTCCGCACCGCACGTCACCGCCCCGTGGCGCGTAGCACCCCCACGCCACAGCTGCTGAGCCCCGTCGTAACACCGTCCTGTTGAATTTCCGCGAAAGGTGCCTATTATTTCCCTCCACATCCCTGTACCTGTTCATCCCCTTACTATTGTCAATTTAAGGTTTATCGTGTTAAAAGGACTAAGTAACAAAATGTAGTTTCTAGGTTATTCACAGTTAACTTTATCCAAATAAGAGAAATATATATACGCCTAACTCCTCATTAAAACTAGTCCATTGACTTCAGCAAAGCAAGTTATCAGTTGGCACGATCTAGAAATGTCAACGTCCTTGCTCCAGTGTTAGCACTGGCTCCCGTCAGGTCGCCAAAGTTAAGCACTGTCGGGCTGGCTAACATCTGGATCTACATCTACATACATACTCCGCAATCCACAATACGGTGCATGGCAGAGGGTACCTCGTACCACAACTATCATCTTCTCTCCCTGTTCCACTCCCAAACAGAACGAGGGAAAAATGACTGCCTATATGCCTCTGTACGAGCCCTAATCTCTCTTATCTTTGTGGTCTTTCCGCGAAATATAAGTAGGCGCCAGTAAAATTGTACTGCAGTCAGCCTCAAATGCTGGTTCTCTAAATTCACGAAAAGAACGCCTCCTTTCCTCTAGAGACTCCCACCCGAGTTCCTGAAGCATTTCCGTAACACTCGCGTGATGATCAAACCTACCAGTAACAAATCTAGCAGCCCGCCTCTGAATTGCTTCTATGTCCTCCCTCAATCCTACCTGATAGGGATCCCAAACGCTCGAGCAGTACTCAAGAATAGGTCGTATTAGTGTTTTATAAGCGGTCTCCTTTACAGATTAACCACATCTTTCCAAAATTCTACCAGTGAACCGAAGACAACTATCCGCCTTCCCCACGACTGCCATTACATGCTTGTCGCACTTCATATCGCTCTGCAATTTTACGCCCAAATATTTAATCGACGTGACTTTGCCTAGCGCTACACTACTAATGGAGTATTCAAACATTACGGGATTCTTTTTCCTATTCATCTGCATTACTTTACATTTATCTATATTTAGAGTTAGCTGCCATTCTTTACACCAGTCACAAACCCTGTCCACGTCATCTTGTATCCTCCTACAGTCACTCTGGATGTGTGACTCTCCGGGTTTTCCGAGCGCTGTTAGGGAGCGGGGTGCCCTCACCTCTTGTGAAGCCAAATGGGGAGCTAATTGATTGAGAAGTAGCGTCTCTCCTCACGAGAACTGGCAACTGCCCGGAGAACGGTGTGCCGACCATATGCCCCTCGAAGTGTATCCTGTAACGGCTGTCGGTTGAGGATGACCTGGCGGTCGATTGGCACCATTCGGCCTTCTGAGACCTGTTCGGACTTTTTATAATCCAAAAATACGACGTAAACACTGACTTTTCTCAATAAATTTGCACCGAAATGCTTAACTGGCAAAGTACAACAAACAAATTTTGTCATATTTCCAACTCTAGTAATAGTTTTACCTTTCAGTCCTCTCATCGTTTGCTCTAACATTGTTTGTGGACCTAAGGTAGGTATTTTGTAAACCTTTCTAGGTCTCTTTTCTTTCCTCAAGACGATCCTTTTGCACCTGTGGCCCCACAGAATGTGATAGTCTTCCAATATTTACTACGATACCCTTTTTTCAACACTCCTCTCATTTTTCACTTCTCTGTTTCACCAAATGTGTTTTCTGTCTCGAGGTTTAACTTAAAATTTGGTAAATGTTTCATTGATACGCCGCCTAGAAGCCGAGTTATCAGCTGATACAAAGTGTTTTCTTTAAATGGGCCTGTTAAGGAAATCGGAAACCTTAGGAGACACAGGGAAACTATCTAAGGTACATTTGGGTTCTTTTTTATAAAAACAATTTTGACACAATCTAATTTTTGATCAAGTGTAAGTTCTCCATGAAAATGAGTAAAATTAGCAAAAAATAAGAAAAGGAGTAAAAATTTTTTTATGTGGATTGACTTCAGTTTCGTGTAAGGATAATTTTATTATCTTGGAAAAAAATGAGGACAATAGAAATATCATAATACTAAAGTAAAAAATCAGAACAGAAATGATAGAATTCGTGAAAAGTACTTTTAATAGTTTTTCATCTTAATAATAATGTTAACAGTTTAATCCCGTTATCCATAAACACTCTTGAATTTATTCTTGAATTCGTGTAACAACCATCACTGAGTTGACGCTAGTAATATTATTGGTACGTTTGTCCAGTTGACACTAATAATCACTGTCGTACATTTCTTCAGAGGTATCCATTGTGTCTTATCAATATAAGTAAAGTGTTAAGATTGCTGTTCCCCTATGCAGATCTATTGGTATTTCATACTTCAGATATCTGTATTTGTGCTTACAAAGACATCAGTTCTTTACTGTCGCGCACCTCTAACAGCTTCACCTTCAGTTTTTTATATCCGTTTTTCTCAACGACATTAAACTTCAGGATTTTTCAAAATTCATGTGGGTTCGACATCCATGACAATGAAGTCGCGGACAAAACATAGTCCAGAATAAACTTTATTACTATAACGTAAAGATAAATAAATATACTCTAACTCCAGATTAGTACTTTTTCATTGACTTTAGCAAAGCAAGTTATCATGATACAAATTACACTAAGTAAACACTGACTTTTCTGAATACATTTGCACTGAGATGTTAAACTGGCTCTCCAACAAACAAAATTTGTAACATTTCCACTTTTAGTAATGATTTTACTGTTCAGACTTGGCGCAATTCACTGTAAAACTGGGCATCTCACGTAGGTAATCCATAATATATACGGGATCTCTTTTCTTCTCTGAAGCCAATCCTTTTCCAGCAATGACGTCGTGAATGTCCTCAGTTTGAAATCTTCTCTTCGCCACCGTTTTTTCAACGCTTTTTATCATTTCTCATCCCTCTATTTTACCAAATGTCATTTTTTTCATCGAAATTAATCGAAGCGTGGTGCTTTCAACCCTTCAGGCAGAACTTAGGTATTAACCATTGAAGAAACAAGCAGTCTTGGTTGCATTGTCAATTTTTTTATTTTTGCCAATGACGCGTTTCACGTTTACTTAGGCATCTAGGGATTGAGTGACAATTGGTAGCGGTGGGTACATGGAATACCGCGCATAAAATATCCCTGCACATAAATGCCCCTTGTTAAGGCATTAAAAAACGCTGCGCGGTGTCCTTGTAATGGCATGTGCCGCAGTCCAGTGCAAACCAAGTGGGATCAGGCCTGCAGCAAGTCTTTGCATCATAGTGTGATGTGGGGAGTCAGCATGTTTATGATGTGAAGACTTATTGTAAGACCGATATCGTTTGCCGGCCGCTGTGGCCGAGCGGTCCTCGGCGCTTCATTCCTGAACAGCGCTGCTGCTACTCTCGCAGGTTCGAATCCTGCCTCGGTCATTGATGTGTGTGATGTCCTTAGGTTAGTGAGGTTCTAAGTCTAGGAGACTGATGACCTCAGATGTTAAGTCCCATAGTGCTCAGAGCCATTTGAACCGATCTCGTTTGGTTTTCATTGGACTGCGTCACATGCCGTAATGACACCGCGCAATGATTCGAAGACTTTGAGAAAGGGCCTTTACCTACTGGGATATTCTGTGCTTGGTATCCGATGTACCCATCGATACCAAATATCAGTTAATCCGAAGATACCTAAATATCACGTCATTCGGAAATAATAAAAAGTTTAACACCGCAAAAAAGAGTGCTTGTTTCTTAATATGACACATACTGGTTGCTGTACCAATACCGGAATGAACTGAGAAAAAAAGCTTTTTTTCTATTAACCTAAGTTGTGTTAATGATCGGATCAGCTTCTTGCTGAAAGTCCACAAAATTACTGCCTCTCATTTGAACAATTTTAAATGGTTGCTTATTGCGAGCTGTTGCTATGATGCTGATTGCAACATCAGGAACAAAACGCTTCCCCATATTTGCTCTTTTCTCAATAACTGACCTCTTTTACCGTTATTAGTTTTTCCGTTACTTTGCTTTGCTGCGTTACTCATATTCTTGTAACGCCAATGAAGACACGCAATAGACAGGACACAGAACGTCAGGAGCAAGCGGAAATGTATAATCTCTATCTCCAGTATGGCGAACTCGTGTACTGCTTTCCGCACTTATCCCACCGAGCATGAACGAGTCGTAAGGAGTCACCCCTTATGTCATCTACTGGCCTTCGACTCCCACGTTATCCACCATTGGAGATAGGACTTTTAGTATGTAAAAGCCTTGTTCACATATCACCTAATAAAGTATGCAAAATTGGCGCTTAGCCCCTTTAGCATGGTAACCCCTCAATTAACAATCCATCAAACTTAAAACAGATACTGTAACTTTCGAGTGCAGTCTTTCGCCCACATTGTTCACTCTACACATCGAAGAAGCAATGACGGAAATAAGAGGGAGGGTCAGGAGTGGGATTAAATTTCAGAGTGATGAGATTCAATGACAAAAGACCCGTACTTGTTTAAAACGTTTACCCTGACCCAAGATGTTAATCAAGAGCCGGACACACCTTTAATACCCAAGATGAAATTATGGTTTACAATGTGATGACTGACGAGCAGAATTTATGGCACTTGCTGTGAATCCCGAAGTGGAGAATTACATAGTATTAAATTTGACATTAACGGAAGGTTTTAAGAGAAACAAGTTTTAAAGGAACACATTAATTAATTTAATTACAATCGCGCCTGAAACGAATCCGACTGTAAAATTACTTGAACTGGTATAACAAAATGTGCCGTAGGTAACTAATAGCAAATAAACCTGCTGGTTTTCAGCATTACTTGGAGGTAAATGAGAACATGACCTTTATATGCAATTGGCTTTCTATAATCACTCACAGGTCTTCATTCCAACGAATACAGTGACTGTTAGCCTGACAGATTGAGGAACACATGCATCTACTAAAGCAATGCTGGACTTGAAACGGATAACTGCAACGATCTGAGAAAATACAGACCCATAGCTGTCCTATAACGCTGGTGCGCTTAATAATGGCCACTTTAAATTTTGAGCAAAGTATCTGCAGAAAGACGCCATCTGGCCTGTGTTTCTGCAGTACAAAGCGACGGTCGTGCTTCCGCCAACTCGATCTCTGCACCCTGTTTGGCTGCTAAGATTCACACCAGATCCGTGCCTACTTATATCTGGACAAAATCTTCGGTATGTCCACGTCTCCGGGCCACAACCAACTCCTATACACTGAATCATTCATACAGCCTGCCCTTTTCCTCCTGCTAAACAGGACATGCCCACCAATCACTTAATAAGGACACCCAGCCGGCCAGTGGCATGATTTCTTGTTGCACAAAATTCGTGCCAAGAAAGTGTGTCTCAAAATACTACTAGTTCTGCTCCGTCTTTTGTGGGGTCGTAAACATTTTTACCAATCACATTTTTCCGCGCCCAGCAACTAGCCTCATATCAGACGTACTCTGATAGTACAAAGCTACACCAGAGGCTTGGCTCTTATTTTACTGCAGGCTGTGTTTCTTTGTTAACTGATTAAGGCGCTCCTTAGAACACGGGAAAGTGCTGGCCTTCCACTGATGGAGTCCCTTCCCTGGCATCTATTTAGCCGTCCATATACGCACAACAGCTCCGACCACCTGGAGCTACTCCGGCGAGGCGACTTTCATGGAGACAACGCCTGACGGTGCCTGCCTGCGCAGATGCCAGACGCAGCCTTTTTCGTTAAATCACACATTTCTGTGCCGGTCGCAGATCCAGACCCTGTTCTCACGCACTGTCAAAAGTAAAAACAAAAGAAGAGCTGACCATATTAAATATAGTTAAGATTTGAAGGGAGTTCTAGGCCAGTACAAACATTTTCATGGTTAGAAACATGATTATCATATTCTGACCCCTAATTACACTCTAACTAGAGTATTACTATGATATTAAATGAAAATGGACATGCCTGATCGCTTGTCACTTCCCAAGTTTAATGAGTGTACGCTATTGGTTGAGAGGAAATTGGAGGAAGACGGAAGTAATGATGAGTAGCAGAAATGAGATACGCGGTAAGTGAATAAATTCTGGTTCCTTGGAATCAAAATAACACATGACCAATCAAGAAAAAGAGTCAAGATCGCAGCATATCTTTTTCATTAAAATGGGCGGCTTCAGCACATATAAGCGGCCATATTTAGATTATGAGCAACATTTGGTTGGAGTTGGCGCCGTGGTGGACAGCTGCGTATGGTCACAGCGGTTGTGACGATATTCAGCTGTTCATCGCACCGCCAGCTGCAACTAAATGGCGCCCATAACTTGAAGATGGCTGAATAAATGTGCCGAAAGCGGTCACTTTAATACACGAGATATTGCGCCTTATAGGCGTTCTTGACTAACATCAACTCAGGACGTCTAGTTTCAAAGGTGAGTATCATTCACGACCATTACAGCGTGTATTTAATGCAAACCTGATTTGCAGCCTACTAGCGAAATCAGCTTTTAAATGTAGAAACACCTCTGCCAGCTTTCGTTTGAGTATCATACCTCCTTCATGGTGCTGCGATTTTTCTCCGACATGCATTACAAAAAGCATTGAAATTAATGTTAAACAGTAACTTTATCTCTTATTTCGACATATGATCGTAGATTGTGATATATTTATACCAGTAGTTAATTTTTCATAACGAGTATTTCTGATGTGGTTACGGTATGCTTGAATGTATGCATGGGTGTTATGTGTGTATATATTCTGTGTATTAAGTAGGAAAGCAACACTTACGAGGCGCGGTGATCAGCTGATGCATGATGGTCATAGCCTTCGTTGTATAGGGGACTAATTGAATTACATTGATATCAGACAGATTTCTGAGCAGGTAATGAAACAGCATCTTTCCGAAGTGATCATAAAGTAGCTTATTAGACAGTGGCAGCTGGGTGAGAAGGAAAGCATACAAATGTTAATTGATATTATCATTTTATTCAAAGTTTTATCTGCTGACAGTTGCTGGGCAGTGTCAATAGCACGACAGCAGACTGCTAGGTAACACTGCAACGAAATCAGTTGGCAGTGTGTACCCGTAGATAAAACATACAGAAAGCTATGAATACAGCGGTATTAGTACAGTATAAATAGTCATTGCTCCTGTGTGAGTAACAACAAGGAAATTTGCACACCAAACAATCAGATTTGCAGTCTGATAGCCTTGCCAATGAGAGACATGTGTTCAGTGTATGTCAGCAATGGCATGCCACAGAACAAGTTCCCCCGTACGTTATACGTACATGAGCTGTTAATGGAATACGGAGGACTGTTACAAGTTGACTGTATGTAGCATACTCCAAATGATCTATATTATGTAGCAGAAGTAGCATCAATCTCTAGAGGAAGAAAATCAATCGCTTCTAGGAGAGAGTTAAGTGGAATTAGATGGTGCGTACCTTACAAAGCTATAGCTGACATAATACATAAATATCACTTTACTGTTATGAACTGGATTTAGAAAGTTTTAAGGCTCATCTTCAGCTGAGACATGCAAAAGTTTACATATTCGTGCTTAGAGTTTCACGGTGGGCACCGGAGTTAGTTTGAAACATGGGTTATACTGCTGTTAAAACTGTGCTGTCCACTTCCATTGTCTTTCAGGACGGAGGAAAGCACTATCCAGTAATATATTTTTTTATTGGTTCGTATACCATTGGGTGTCACAAGAAACAGTGAAATATGCGCATGTGAGAGAAAAACGTGCTTGAAATCTGCTCAAAAAAAAAAAAAAAATTGAAAAAACATTTTAAAGGGTTAAAACGGTTTCTGGAGGCGATCGAGGAATTAGTTGCTACACTGTGACAGTACTACTGTTCATACAACGTTGACTGCCAGGCCGTTTTCGACCAATAACAAATACACCGAATTCGGCCCTGAGAATCATCTCTCGTACTCTAGAATGAAACGGGACTTAAAAGGGAAGCATGTTCCGTATACTGAAAAAATGACCCAAATATCGCTGGTGGCACTATGCGACATAGCTTCAACTAACCTTGAAAACTGCTTTAATCAATCGAAGAAATGTTGTGAAAAGTGTATTAGGTCAGATGGATACATTTTTGAGGGTGATATAGCTCTTTGAATATTTTACAACAACAAATCTGTAGAAACTCGGTTATCTTTAAATCTGTGAGAAATTTGGTTGTTTCTTAACAGTAAAGTGAGGAAGACTTCACATCAATGTGTACTGGAAGAAGGACGAGGATTTTGCTACTGCGTTGTGGTGCATTTCCAAACAACATACAGACACTACAGTCTGATGGAAATCTGCGTCTCTCAGGGTGCATTCCTGCCTGTCACCCAGACATTCCCTAACTCCTTGTTTTTTTGTATCACGTAAGACATAAACTAAGAACTATAAAAACTTCACTAACGTCACCCTGGAAAGAAATTCATCAGATACTACCGCATTGCTCTCTCCTGGCACATCGAAAACAAATACAATTTGCGTGCTGATATCGAGAGTATGTGATGATCCTATTAAATATGCAGGTATTGTTCCACTGTAGCAGGGGGCTAGTGGTCAAAGTGTATTGCACAGAGCAGTATAAAGTTGCTTCATCCGTACTGTAGCGGGACAACATAATAGAGACTATCAATCACAAGAGAGATTCCCTATGTTGTTATTTCATAAGCAGTTTGATCTGATGTTTTTTTTTGCTGTAACACATCCGTCAGTGTATGGCTATGGGTCCGTACAACGCCGTACATTATGTTTTTCCACCAGGACTTCGAGGTCTGCGTCAGGCGCTAAACCGACATTAACCCATTTCCATCGATTGGCTCTCACAGAATGCTGGACATCGTGTGACACATGGTGTAAACTATGCTGCTCTCACAACACACAGGATGGTTGAAATAAAAGACAGAGGCGACATTGCTTATTGGCAAAAATGTGGAGACCATCGCTATATAAGGAAACTGGAAGAGTCTTAGCATTTTGGTGCCAGCGCCTAATGTCCCAACTCTGAGCTGGGCTCCTGTACCATCGTTTACATGCCCTCGAGCTTCTGCAATGAATACCATATGTAAATATTTGGAGTCACGTATCCCCCCAACTTGCAGAGACACTTCCTGTTCCATCGTCCATGGCCTGGCAGTTAAGAAAGAAAATAAATAAATCACAGATGTTATTTGTACCACTGCTCCACGGTCCCTAAACTTTCCTTGGTTCCTGGGGAGGTGGTGTGGAGGTAATGGGACATGGTGGCCAGACCTTGTGTTGTGACGCCAGCTCACTTTGCCATCATCTTCCCTTTGGGTGCTGGGAAAGTTCATTCAGAAAAAGAGGTCAGAACATTTGCATTAAAAAGATTGCCTAGTAAGCAGGAGATCCCAGGTGCGATTCCTGGTTCAGTATCCGTTTTCGCTCATCACCACTTTGCACCAAGTCCCAGTGCAACTGACAACAACAGTTCCTCCCCTACCCTTCCTTTCTTCCCCCTCCACCTTCAACTTACAGAAAAGATACCACTGTTGCCGCCACAGTGAAGCAGTGCAGCTCATTGCCAGGGGCTGGATTGGTCTGATAGCTGAGGTGTCCATAATGACAGGTTGTGGCTGAAGGTATTGAGAAGTCAGCTGCTGCACAAGTACGAGTGTACGAGTTCCAGGTACTGTCAACGTAGAGGACCTAGAGTTGTTGGTGTGCTGCATTATGGTCAGCCAGACTTCAGTACAGTCAGTGTGGGTCATGGCTACTGTATGGACACAAGAGACTGGTTGGGCAGTTGGTGTCTTTACCCACCCGGAGAGATAGCGATCCCAATGGAGATAAAGAAAGGGGCTTCTACATGTCGAGAGGAACATTACCTGAGTGAATTAGCAGCAGATGATTGCACTCTGGTGGTTTTGTGGTTGACACAGATTATGTTATCCCTTTGTTGGTTATTCTGAGTTTTCTACATGATCACCTCCACCTTGGTAGTCTCCTCCCAGACGTATGAATAGAAGACTAATCTGCAATCTTTTGACAATGGAAAGACCGTCACAACATTTTTTTCAGTTACAGGCCACACGCCCTATGGATACACATAAGGTTTCCTTGATGCAGTGATTTCCATTTCCTTCACCATTCTCATTCCACTGAACATTGCTGCATTCCACCTCTTAGGAGCAGTTTCCAACTCTATGGGCAAGAAAATGCCATGAACTTCTGTCAACTCCTCCAGTCTCTTTGGTTCAAATGGCTCTGAGCACTATGGGACTTAACATCTGAGGTCATCAGTCCCCTAGAACTTAGAACTACTTAAACCTAAGTAACCTAAGGCCATCACACACATCCATGCCCGAGGCAGGATTCGGACCTGCGACCGTAGTGGTCGCGCGGTTCCAGACTGAAGCGCCTAGAACCCCTCGGCTGCACCGGCCGGCCCAGCCTCTTTGACAAGGCCATTGGCAGTATGAGAGTTAATTCTTAAGCCGAGAGTTTCGGCTGCCATTGTTGATAACTTTTATTCTAAATTTAAGTAGTGGCTAGGTTCGTTCAAACTCGGGACCCAAGAGGTTTTCACCTTTTTTTTGTGGCACAAACCCTCCAGAGAATGTGGTATAATTGAAGGTCATCTAGAACCAGCATGGCCTGTACTTAGCTGTTAACATTAGACATTATGCTATGTGATGTTTCTGTCACGGCTGTGAGCATTGTGGAGGGTACAGATATCAATTGTGAGGTGATTCAGGCTAATATGGTGGAGGGTGACTCCCCCTCAGCTTTGCAGCTTCAGTAGGTCATGGGTACTGGTGGAGTTGACTGAGGTACAGCACATGGATGTGTGTAGTGCTGTCAGTGTTTTTAGGTCAGTCCCCTTGTAATTTGAAATACTGATGCCATCTTGCAGCATCATTCACCTTCGTGAGACCACGTTCATATGTTACAAGCAAGTAATATGCATTATAAGAATAGAATAATGATCTGTTAATGATCTGGGTTAGATGAGTTCTACAAAAGCATGAGAAGGAAAAGTGTATTAATTGCTGATTTCCTCTCAGTATGTTTAGCGCAAGATACCCAGACTAATTTGAAAACTGCAGTTGAAGATGGCGTTTTGCAATAGGGTAAGGCTGAGCTGCTAGAAAGCGAAGATAAAGTGTGGAAATTGCAGTTTACTATGATTTCTCAGCCGTTAACATTAACGTTTCATAACAAGGAATTCTCTATTGATTCCATTCCTGATACTTGTGTAAAACGATATGGCTGAAAGAGCAGAAGGGCTGGATTACAGGACTTCTGCGTTTAATGGATCTGCATGCTAAGGGTAGTTTGTGAAGTAGGATGGTAATAACCATTGTTGAAGGGGATACAGTGGCGACGTTAAGCAATAACTATGTGAGAGAGTATGATTTCACGAGCAGTGCGGAAGCTAACTGAATTACATTACAGGTGTGCACAAGGGATAAACGAGCAATTCAGAGAGTTTGTTAACACGGTTTTGCACAGCTATGTGCACATTTTGTATTCTGTCCACTGAGACTGAAATGGTGGCCAACGCTATAGATGGGATTAAACCAGCAGATGTACTGAGATAAGAAAATTCATGGGACAATGATATACAATTATACAGATGGCGGTAGTATCATATACAGAATGTATAAAAGGACAGTGCATCGGCGGAGCTGTCATTTGTCTTCAGGTGATTCATATGACGTGGTTATGGTCACACCACAATAATTAAAAGACTTGAATTCATTGCTGCACGATCCACATTCTCAAGAATGTGCAAGGAGTACCATATTTCAAGCACTACCTCTCACCAGAGACAGCAAAATGGTCTTCACTTAACGACTGAGAGAAGTGACGTTTTCTTAGATTTGTCAGTGCTTACAGACAAGCAAGACTGCTTGTAATGATCGCAGAAATCAGTGTAAGATGTACAACAAACATATATGTTGGGACAGTGAAGCGAAATTTGGCGTTAATGGGCTATGGAAGCAGACGACTGAAGTGAGTCCCTTTGCTAACAGTACGACCTAGCCCACAGCGTTCCTCCTGGGCTCATGGTCATGACAGCTGGACCCTAGACGACTGGAAAACCGTTGCCTGTCACATGGGTCCCCAGTTGGTAAGAGCTTACGGCAGGGTTCGGGTGGGGCACAGATCACAAAAAGCCTTTGACCCAAGGTACTGTGCAAGCTGGTGGTGGCTCCATAATTTTACTGGCTGTGTTTACATAGAATAGAATGAGTACTCTGGATGTTCAGCTATTTGGAGACAATCTGCAGCCATTCATGGACGTTATGTTCCTAAACAACGATGGAGTTATATGGATGACAATGCGCCATGTCACTGGGCCACAATTGTTCACTATTGGTCTGAAGAATAGTTTGGAGAATTCGAGAGAATGATTTGGCCACACAGATCGTCGGACGTGAATTCCATGGAACATTTGTGGGAAGTAATCAAGAACTCAATTCATCCACAAAATCCTGCATGGCCAACACTTTCACAATTATGGGCAGCTATAGGGGCAGCATACAGGGTGTGGTAGATAAGTAATGAGACTGGCCGCCGCGCGGCGCCCCAGTCGCTCGCAGGGCGGTCTCCACCTGTACATCACGTGGTGGGGGATCTGAGCTAACAATAGAACCGGTTCGCAGTTGCATCGGAGCTCTGGTGCAGTGAGGGTCGAGTTTCGCGTATTACGTTGTTTGTGTGCCCGTGACACTTGTGAAAACGCTGAAGATGGATCGGTCGATAGAACAGCGGTATGCAATCAAATTTTGCTTTCGCTTGGGCAAAACTGCTTCGGAAACTTATGCTATGATTACGGAGGCCTACAAAGAAGACTCCCTATCAAGAGCTCAAGTGTTCCGGTGGTTTAATGAATTTAAAAACGGGAGGGAATCCGTTGAAGACATGGAACGATCTGGACGCCCTTCAACGAGTCGTGTGGATGAAACGGTGGCCAAAGTGAAAGAACTCCTAGACTCCGACCGTCGTTTAAGTCTCAAAATGATCGCCGATGAGGTCTCCGTGAATAAATTTACGGTTCACCAAATTGTTACGCAAGATTTGATGGTGAGGAAAGTTTGCGCAAAATTGGTTCCCCGAGTGCTCACCGCCGAACAAAAGCAACAACGAGTGGACGTTTGCCGTGAGATGTTGAATGATTTGGAAAATAATCCACACTTTTTAGACAATGTAGTAACAGGCGACGAATCGTGGACATTCCAGTACGACCCGGAGACGAAAGCCCAGAGCTCGGAGTGGCACACACCGGCATCCCCGCGGCCGAAGAAAGCAAGAATGTCAAAGTCCCGCATCAAGACAATGCTGACTGTGTTTTTCGACAAGCGGGGGTTAATTCACAAAGAGTTTGTCCCTCAGGGGAAGACTGTCAATGCTGAATTCTACAAAGAAGTCCTTCAGCGATTGCACAGAGCTGTCAAACGGAAGCGACAGGACCTTGCTCAACGCTGGCGTCTCCACCACGACAACGCTCCGGCGCACACAGCGTTCCTCGTGACCTCCTACTCGACCCGAATTGGAGTTGAAGTTTTGCCACAGCCACCATACAGCCCTGACTTGAGTCCTCTTGATTTCTTCCTATTTCCGAAGGTCAAAAGATGCCTGAAGGGTCATCGTTTCGACGATATTCCGAACATCCAACGTGCTGTCACGAAGGCACTAACTGGGATAACTCAAACGGACTACAGTGGGGCCTATGAAGCTTGGAAAACGCACTGGCAACGTTGTGTCGACGCCCAAGGCGAGTACTTTGAAGAATATTAACGTTTTGTACAAATTGGATCAATAAATTTGTTTTTCTAGACTGAGTCTCATTACTTATCTACCACACCCTGTAGCTCAGTATTTCTGCAAGGGACTTCCAACGCCATGTTGAGTGTTGAGTCCATGTCACACCGCAGTGCTGCACTATGCCGGGCAATAGGAGGTCTGACGCTTTATCAGGAAGTATCCCATGACCTCTACCACTTCAGTGTACATCACCAGTGATGTTCACCCAACTGCTCATTTAGGTAGTTTTGAAAATATAAGACGTTAAATTGGACGCGCTAGGTATGTGGATCAAGGCAAATATGTGCACTGGTTAAAATGGATTTTCTCGAGGAGTGTCCAAAAAGAAACGATTTTTTCCTGTGTTGGAAAGTATTACTTTTCCAAAGAGATTGCCTGCAGCAAAATAAGTAGTGGGATGATAAAAATTAACCGTGTCCTAAGGGTGCAGCAAAACGTGTCGTTTCCATCGATTCCCAGAAGGAATTTAGGCCAGTTTGAGCATCTATGGCATAGAATACCTTCTGGCTGCTGTGAAATTAATAACAAACTGACATGTGGGATATTACACAATGGTATCTTAGAAACTCTCATAAGTGATGAGTTGTTTCACACTCACCAGGCAGCATGTTGATGGTCAAGTATGAATACAGATGCCTCCAGCTCGTCGCCAGGGCTGGATTGGCTCAGCAGTCGAGGAGTCAGTAACGATGGTCGGGCCTGAAGTAGTTAAAATGGTCAGTTGCCACATAGATATGAGTGAGCTTGTTCTGGGAAGAGTCAAAAACGTGATCATTGAGAAGCTCGCGTGCTGTTGTATGGTCAGGGTGGGGCAAGGCCGCTGTATGGCGACAGCAGCCTGATGGAGCGATTGGTGTCTTTATCCAGCAGAATGGACAGTGATCCCAATGAGGGCGGAGGTAACGGCTTCTGCACGTCAAGAGAAGCACTACTCGAGTGCTTTAGCAGCTGACGGTTGCGTCCTGGTGGTTTTGTGGATGATACAGAGCTCTGTGTTTTGTTTGGTCTGTGGACTGGGTGCATTCGATTGCAAACTACATTCTGTGTGGAAGTCCATGGTTGCTGTTTACAAGTTATGGTTGCTTACTGATGGCATGTGGGATGTGTGTGTGTCTTTGCTGTGAATGAGACAAAGTTAATTTGTTAAATTACACACTTTGTAATGGTCAAATATATTCAGCCAAAAGTGATTGTCTTTAACTTGCTCCATGGGCATACCTCAGTTGTTCACACAATTGTACTAAGAATACATGTTATTCGTTCTATGTGAATGATCAGTTATATGTGTTATTGTGTCAAAGTATATTAAGATATGTGTGTAGGTAGTTTCGTTGAGCAGTATGTGCAGCCTGTGGAAGCTATCTGTTGATGGTAGTAGTACTAGTAGTAGTAGTAGTAGTACACCAGTGTCTGGTAATGTCTTATGTAAATGATCTTAGCTTAGTCTTAAGAGTTGTTTTGGAATTTTATTTTTAATTGCAGAAACTGTCTACAATATTACCACTGTTAATGTTGTTGCCTGGTTATTTATATTGGGGCAAAGATTCGATTTTGATTTTGTATTTTATGGAAGACGTTTCGTTGTATTTTTTGTTTTGAGCCCTGATTAAGAATCTTTATGGGCTACAGAAGGGTAGATCGTTTTATTGAAACTGTGGTACTGCTTTGTTGTCAGAAGTATTTAGATATTAAAGAAATTAATTGTTAAATGGAGCCCTACACCTGTACAACCCTCAGCCTGAACTCCACTCAACCTAAATCCTACGCTACACTTACCAAGTCTAATTTTATCCTAGTCATCGTCTTTTCAGTTCCTCTAGTTTCAGTAGAACCTTCAAACATCTAATATTCCAAGATCCGATTCGAAAGATGTTAACCGCGTTCTTTGTCCTATTGATTACCCTATCCGACCAGTCTCAACCATAGATCTTATACATCCAATTTTTTTTTTTTTTTTGCGTAATACTTTTGATGAAATTATGTTACAGAATTGAATGTCTTGCGGAAATGCTCTATGTGTCTTTAATGCAGTGATTTCCATTGCCTTCTCCATTTACATTTTGCTGATCATTGCTGATTCTTTCGTCTTTAAGGGTAGTCTATCACCTACAAGCGCAAGTGCATGCCCTGAACCTCTATTCGGTGTTCCAGCCTCATTTGAGAAGACCGTTGCACATTGAGGGTTACTTTTCGGCAACTGCGGCTGATTAATTTTTCAAAATCTAACCAACAGTTGGGTAGGACCTGTGTAATATGACCTTTGGCGTAGGAGTGAAACACGTTACCCCTCAATCTCGGGTATTAGTGTCACATACGAAGAGACTGCAGTTTCCTCAGAAGAGGCAAAGACAGACAATTATAATGGCACATGATATGTACGCTATGTACGGGAGCAACACTATGCTAATGAGCATTTTCATATGTCAGTAAAAGACATGCCATTCTTACTGCTTTATCCGAAACACGTTGCCTGTAAATCTGCATATTTGAGACATGAGAAGTTGTTCCGTGTCTGAGAATGTTTGCGTTCTAGGATCTCGAATCATAGTGAGTACGAAGATTTTTAGCATTTCACTGAAGACATGCACTATGCATAAAACACCGCAGTGCTTTGCACCAGATATTTATTGTATCTATGATGTAAGCAGCGATGAAACAGTTTCTTTACGAAGGCCATATAGTCCAGAATCGGTATGCCAATTAGGCAAAATCGCCGTGAGCATTGAGGCAACAATACCACCGAGGCACCAGGTTGAAGATGCCCCGTTTCGTAAAACATCGTGTCCTGCTGCCTGAAGAAGTCCGTAACCACCTCGTCCGGCGGAAACCATCGACATTTAAGGCCTTTTTTAAAAGTCCGAAGACGTAATAATCCCATGGGAAGCGATCAGAACAAGAGGGTAGGTGTTCGAATGTCCCCCATTTGAGTGGGCATAAAGTCTGCATTACGACGTGCATTCTCTGAAGCAGCAGCACCCCTTGGCGCATCATTCCACAACAATTGCTTTCGACAGCCACATTGCCCCACACACATTCTTCGCTCTCCGATCAATATTTACAGGTGTTAGTCCCTCGGTAACCAAGAAAAGAATAAGCTTGTTAGTCCTGTTCGGACGCATTTGGTGATAACGTCTCTATAGTTCACGTTCCCACATTTAAATCACGCAGTCAGAAAGACAAGAATGCCATACTAAAGTCTTGGCAACATGTCTGTGTTTATATAACTACATAGAGGTCGCGCTACGTTGCATGTACGCTTCAGCAACACCCTCGAACCGAAAATATTGAACAACCGTTACTAGACTTAACACGAGTATGACGAAGTTTCGATTGCGTGGCCCGAGCAAACTTAACGACATTTTCGTTTTAGTTACCGCGAGAAGTGTAAGATTTTTCATAAACTGCTAGCACTCTTTCGTTTCATACATAAACAAATACATGGCACAGCTCCCGTGAGTGTAGTCGGTGACTGTGCTGCCGGGTTCGTTACTGCGTTTGTCTGGTACACATCACTCAAATGCCAAGTCATAGCGGCACGTGTAGCATCATTGTAAAATAATTTTCGTATGGCGGTACTTCTGGAAAATTCGTAGTCCAGCAGAGATGCACGTTGAAGCAATCTGCAACGCTACAAATGATTTATCGAGGCAAAATATTAACAAATCAAAGCAAAATGCTAAACACTGTCCTTAGACGCAATATGAACATGAGCTTCCTTACGGAAATAGTTCCCTTTCAATAAAAGTTGTTGCTTTGAAGGGAGGTATTCGCGCAGCAAGCTGACATTCCGCCAGCGAAAAGCCGTTGACATTCTTCAGTCCATACAGCGCCCAGATGTGCAACAGCAGGCGACGGAAGCTAATGGCTGCTGTGGCGTCGTGAATTTCCTCCCGGGGCGTGTTAATTACGAGTTACTTGGGCTTAATACGAATTTAATGAGGCGCGCCGTCCACGAGATTAGAGACGACGACGACGAGTCTGGCGCGCAGGGGGCGTACCTGACGCCTCCTTGGAGGCGCTCGGCCTGTCGTTTTGTGCTGCTGGCTTCAGCCGCTGCGGCCGCCACCCGGCCTACCATTGTCTTTGTGGCAGGGGCAACGAACCATTGCTGCGACGAGGGCAAAGCTGTGAAAACTGCACTTCAATGTTATAGCTACATTTTTATATAGGCACACGGGACAAATAATAATAAAAAAAAGCGCTCCGTCTTCAGTGTCCAAGCGAGCGTTGTGAAGGGAACAGTATGCACTGGACATTTACAGTCGGGTAATTCGCACAGTGGCACTGAAGTTGCGGTTCTTCCAATGGCCAGGCAGCAGAAACTGGGCAGTAAGTGACTGGAGGCGCGTCGCGTGGTTCGAAGAGTGGCGGTATGCCTCTTTTCAGAAGACACAACAGATCGAGTGACCGACGGCCCGTTGGGGCGTTTAACCCGCAGAGTTTACAATGTTTTGGGAGTGTTTTTCTATGCTCTACCATGAGTTGGGTCAATTTACTCAGGATATCATGAGCACGAACCAGGATTATTTCAATATTCTCTGTGACCAAGTGTTAGGCTTACTTCTACATCTTCATGGTCAGTATTCTGTGTATACTCCTGTCTTCCAAGGCAACAACAAACGTTTTCAGAGGGCTGCACATTTAAGTTCCTTGTGTGACGACAGTCAGGCGCCCTGTCAGACATCGACTGCCTCGCTAAGTCATACGATTTTAATCCCATAGGAAATGTCTGGGACTATTCGCACTGGTGGGTATAGCGTGGTAACCTAGTTGTACAGAATCTAGTCGTAAATGAATAATGAGTCGTGCAGGCTCCTATGGATTTTGTTTGCCGACAGCAGTTGTTACCTTTCACTGAGTGTCACGCAGGAGTTACCAGACGGCGTACGTGGAGAAGTCTTGGGGTGCGTGGTCAGACAGTCTCGGAGCGGCCAGCGGGGTAGTAGTGGAGTGAAGGCTGTCCTAGGCACCAGGAAGTGAGCCGACGTACCGAGTGCAGATGTGGCCGTGCGAGTCATTTATTTGACGGTTTGCTGCCGTGGATCACATAACGAATTACCAACATGGTTTTTGGGATGTGCCGTGTGGCTGTGGCCGGTGGAACTTCTTGCTCTGAGTTTCACACACTTTGATGTCAATTGTTTGTGCTGTGACTGTGCTTGTATTAACCCACCTGCTACAAGACTGCTATTATTTTGGTGAGCGTTTCTGTTGCCTGTGTACTGTGTTGCTACATCGTTTATGTGGTGTACCAGCGTGTGACTCAGTCGTATCCACTACTTTTATCTCTTTTATCAAGACAAATGAGCGATTAGTGTGGTACACAACAGGCGCTCACTGGGGAAGAAGTAGCGATAGAGAGAGAAAGAGATAGAGAGAGAGAGAGAGAGAGAGAGAGAGAGAGTGAGAGAGAGAAGAGAGACAGAGAGAGAGAGAGAGAATTTATGCTTCCAGAGAAATTTCCCGGGTGTGAATATCAAAGAGTTGCTGCCACCTGTACCAAAGAGTTGCCACCAATTGATGCTTTGTCCAACTGGAAGTAAATGGAGCGGTGGGTTGGAGGAAAGGAGGGATGTGGAGGGAGGGTGGAGGGTTGCTTCACCCAGCGTCCTCTTCCTGTGTTATTGTGTACTAACTCAGTCAATATCTGCACAGCAGGGCCAGAACATAGAGCAACTGCTTCTACTTACCTGTTATGGAAGGTGTGTGTTTGGGAGCAGAGTTTGCAAGTGCTGCAATCAGAAGTAGTCACTTGAGGTGGCAAAAGACACCGCTGTGAACAGGGGCGACTGCAGTTATAAGGGTGACCTGGCTGCCAGACGGTCACAAGTAATAAGCGCAGTATTCTGAGACGCTATGGTCTGCTGGTTGGGAAAGGTTTTTCGGAATTCTCCCAAGCAGTGGCACACAATTTAACTTGGACACTTGGGAGGTAGAGAGACGGAGAGCGTATATTTTTGCAAGCGCATTTCTCAGATGTCACTGTCAAAGGGTTGCCGTCACCACACTTTGTTCGGATATTCACACGACTTCTGGTTTGCATGCTGCTCGATCTGGCTGGCGGTGGGGCAGCCAAGGATCATGGCACCCAAGCGGGTGTAGTAAGGTCGCCTGGCCACCAGCGCATCATGTAGACTGGCAAAGCAAACCATCGGAAAAAAGCAATCTATTAATTACTTTTCTTCGATGTATTTTACAAGACCTGCATCTTCCAAAACACGAGAGAACTTTATCCCACCTAATAAAATAGAGATCCAACCCCTGCAAACTGAAGTTTATAAATAAACAATATACCCTCTGCAATTTAGTTAAATTTCTTGTCATGTGGTCCTTCCAGTCCACCAGCTCAGCAATTTTTCACTCGAATTCTTTCTGGGAGGTGTAGGCATGGAGGGAGGCGATGAGTGGGATGTCCTCTGGTGGCAGCATTGTGCACTAGTTCAATATCGATCCCTGCACCTGAAGGTGAGCATACACACAAACATTTTCCCCGAAGATTACACTTCCAATCTACAGCAGTCTAATTACGAAATTAGGACTCGTAGTTGCTGGGCAGGGTAATGCTTGTTCCAAATGAACAGCTCTGCATAGATTGGGTGATTTTCCCACCAATTTTCTTTTCTGGGAGGGGTAGGGAATGGGGCAGGAGAGGAGAGAGTTGGGTGATTACCCAGTTGATACCAAAGGCTTACTTGTATGGGCGAGGGCCATTCCCAGAGGGGGTGGGGCTGGAGGGGGTGGGAGAGGGGTGGGGGCTTTCTCAGAAGGACACATTATCCTCAGGGGGTCTAACTCAGCTAACAGAACAATAGCTTAATTGTGGGAGGAGGTCATAAATCAATCAAGTTTGCTCTGAATGTGTGCTTGCCCCTTAATGTATGCAACCTGCACTAACAAAATGCCCCAGAACGAACTAGCCCTACGACTGTTATCAATAGCAATCACCACCGTACAAGTTCGGTTGTTAAATCACAAGTTGTTGGTGAGAAAGTAGAATACAGGAACAAATAGAGGAACTGATAAAATATGGCTGAGCATTCACTAAAGTATGTGGGAATATAGGAAAGGGAAGGCCATTTAAGTTGGTGTAAAAAGGAGAGGAATGAAACTCTGGTATTCCTAGGCATTGTTGTGGGAAGAATGAAAGATAAAGTTAATAGAGAGGAGCTTGCACATAAAGACTTCCATTCCTGAACGATGGTTGAGTCCGCGCCGTTGTTCTGAAGTAGCAAGTGGCCTGCTGACCTGCGCACTACCAGCGTTCTTGTTGCTTACATAGCATGACACAGCTGTCGTCACGAAAGTCCGTTGACAGGAAGTTATTCACAATCAGGACATGTGATTGTATGCTGTCTCATGGAATTTGTATCGGAAGAGGTAAAAATATCAGTAAAAACTGTGCGTGACAGGATTCCAGGAACCGCTAGGTAGTACAGTCACACAATAAAACGAATAAAGAAGGAAGAGGAAAACAGAGCTACATGTACTTCCCAATACTTTACTGGTTCAGAAAGATGCGAAATGAGGGAATGAAATCTTATTTGTAAGTAATGTTGCCGAGCAGGTATCAGGGGACTGACAAATAATTTCCATGTGACGCCTGTTCTCTATTTTATATTGCTAATATCGTAGGAAACGAAGATGTCTCATAAGTTACATTGTTTATCTCTTTTAGTTTTATAAGCTTTCCTTCTGGCATCTCTAGGGCAGGCTTGTTTTGCTTTGGTTTAACCTCTGTCTGTGCGATTATCTCTTTTTCGGTACTCTAGTGGGAAACTTATGACATCGAAGTACTGTATTTCTCGAACTTCTGGTCGCACTGACATAAGCAGTTAATTCGTGCCTTTACAGTCTCGCTAACTATAGCGTAGAGCTTACGCGACGGCATATGCGTTTATGCATAGGTTTCTTCATGGTGCAGTGATGGTACAGGCCACAGCCCACACCACTGCTGCTGATCCCGTCTGCGCCGATAGGGGTTAACATATTCTGGGCGATCTGTACTAGAGAATATATGTGACTGGAATCAAAGACGAGAGAAGATTCCAGAATTCTGTCACAGGTTTGAACTGGTAGTAACTAACATCAAATCAAAAAGTCCCAACTGAGGGATGGTGCACTTGAAAAAGACCAAAAGGTACTGGAAGAAGTGAGTTGGACTACGACACAGATAGACAAAAAATATATAAATCAAACCCAGAAGCGTACCCAGTTGCGGACGAAAACCACAATCTAGGAGGCTGCAATTCGAGAGATAACGGAAAAGAAGTATGTGATGAAATCGAGTATTGTAAATGTACAACTAAGTGAGACGGAAAGGAACTTCTCAGACATAGTGACCAATAACAAAAGTAAAAGTTTGAAGAGTGGGAGTACTTCCGTGAAATGAGAGTGAAATACGCGTCCCAGTCAAATTAATGTGACCACAGAGTCTGCTCCATGTGAACGTGCAATGACCACTCACAAACGGGCAGGTGGCAGCACTAGCAATGATGAGTACATAAAGCGTTTTTACGGTCGCAGTTTCGAATCTTGCCTCGGGCGCGGATGTTTGTGATGTCCTTGGGTTAGTTAGGTTTAAGTAGTTCTAAGTCTAGGGGACTGATGACCTCATATGTTAAGTCCCATAGTGCTTAGAGCCATTTGAATCATAAAGCGTGTCGGGGAGACGTGGAAAACAATGCAGTCGTTGTTGTAATGCGGAAACAGAGTGATTTACCTCACGTCCAAGGGGCATGATGACTGGCCTTCAGGTCAAGGGTGGAAGCGTATTCGAAGGGGCTAAGTTTGTAAACTGTTCACACGCTGCCGTGGGTAAAGTATACCATGCATGGCAAAATGGTGCTATCCAAGACCGCGCACAGGCATCTGCTGTGAACCATAGGCTACAGACTGAATGATGTGGTCTAATACTCTCAATCATTGCATTAAACTGGACACTCGCCGCGAAACCTTGTGTCTTCTTAGCGTGATGTCAGCTGCGTAGCCGGCGTTTTACGGGTATGTATTTATTCCAATTTTCTGTTAGTGCATTTCTTCCTTCCCCCCTCTCTGTCCATCTCCTCCTTCCCTCTTTATCCACCTCCTCTTCTTCCTCTCTCTGTCAACCTCATCCTCCCATTTCTCCACTATCTATTCCTCTCCACTTACTCTGTCCAACATATCTTCCCTTTCTGTCCATTCCCCCATCCCTCTCTCTCCGTCCATCAACTACTCCCCTATCTGGGTCCATCTCCTCCATCCGCCTCTCTCCCTGTTCATCTCCTCCTACCCCTTTCTTTCCCCACCTCACCCTTCCTCAGTACGTGATTTCTGTTTTTACACTAAAGTATTTCTTTGCAGATAGTAACTAGTGTGTTTATCAGGTTTACCTGACATCGATCCAGGAGTTCAGAAGGAGGTTTACACAGAGTCCACCTGCATCTCTGTGAAGTTCTCCCTGAAATTTCGTCTTCAGGAAGCTCAATGCTTATGACGTCATATATCCTGAACATGTGTCGTGCAACGATATAATTTTGAAAATTTATTCAGTGCTGTCTCGGAATACTGTCTCAGAATGTGTCGGGAGTACAATTAGCAGTGAAGATGTAGTAAATTCTAACGTCATGCCTGGTGCGGCAGTTTTACTGCATGAACAGTGAAAATGTTGTCAGAGATTTTTTTCTTTTTTCCCTTTTTCCTGTCGTCATTTTTTGTGGTTTGTCAGAGAGAAAAACTTCCGTAACGGTTTGAAATTATCTGTAAACCTTGTTGGAAGTCACTAAGTGCTCTCATTCTCAAATAAAGGATGAATAAAGTCTAGGTATTCGCGCGCCTTATATTTCATTCACACGAAAAGTTTATTAACTTGAATCTTCATGGAATAAATATTAGCTTCGGTGAATGCTTTAGAATCAAGGTCCCCTTGTTAATTGTTCCACGGTGTGCCACATATTTCCCAGAAGATGAAACTTAGAAATATCCTCCGTAATTAAGGACAATTAATATTTTCAAATGATCTGGTGCTGCGCATCAGACCTTTCTTCTAGTTAAGTACAGAGGCGAGGGTGGGAACTTGGGATGTAATTTCAAATCAGCACCTGAAGTGCAGAGTAGTGGAGAAATCGTTTAAAGGATTCGTGTTTCCTAATCACCCAAGTTATGCCTGCAGACTGCGAAACTGAGGATGTAAAATACTCCCATTCAATTGCATTAAGAAGTAAAAGAAACTGAGTTAATACTACAATCCCTTTAAGAGGTACCTAAACTTAATTTCACGCCAAGCTCACGAGACAAATTTTCAGCTTTAATTATCTCTGAGGTGCTTATAAAATTTTCCGAACCCACTTCAGTACAAGGCCGTTACCGAGTTGAGAAGCCCTTAAGCAGACACCAAATCCTGCGGATTACAACCGTATCTCTCTAATGGTAGCTGGCTCTAGAATGGAGCTACTCACAATAATCCAGCTAGTAATGATTCGAAACTTGTTAATTTGTTTTCTAGGAGCGTTGGTTCACACTGTTTCGTTATTCATTCCTACTATTAATAGTTTACCTTGCAATTACCGAAACACTGCTAATAGCTAACCTCATTAGCAGGTCAAAGACGCAAGTCGTTCCATGTAAAATTGTACGGCCAGTAAAACCAAGTACATTGCAAGAACCCACACAATCAGGTACGTGAAATGTTTATCAAATGATGACATTATGGCACGGGACGCGGCAGTACTTTTCGTTATAATTCTTACACGTTTTAAATCAATGAAATTTTCGAAACAGAATATGACAGATATCAGCAGTAATACGGTGAAGCAAAATTTTGATGCAGACATGATGACGTCTCAATACTGACTGGTATAGTCTACCGGTAGGAAACACTCGTTCGTCAAACGTAATCATCAAACAAAGTACAACGCCATTTTGACGCTTACTCTAAAAACTGGAAGGAGTTTCATGATTGGTGTTTGTCGAATAATATAAAACGGCGGAAGGTAGTGTGTGAGTCCCTTTCTGTTTGGGGAGGAGTTGGTGATATTCTTCTTACAAATATCACGTTTCTGTGGTGCAAATCAGCTGAATTGTGTCACTCGTATGATAAAACCTCGAACAATAATTTTAAAATGTCGCTCTACCTGAAAAATTCTCTATTTAACGGTATGCCACATACAGACAGAATCTGTAGGGGCCTCGATAGTTTCGCAGAAATACTAACAACGAAGTACAGCAACAACAAAAATATATGTTCAGCAAAATCGCATATTAAGTGCAAAATGATTTGGAATCGTCAATCAGAATACAAAACTGAAAAACTGAAGGAAATATTGAGAGTTTGATGAAAAATAAATGTGTTTTAGTACTGATCGAGATATAGCTGAATATTCTTATTCCGATCTGTCTCAGCTATTAAGAACATTTACGTACAGATCCATATTTTTCTATCAGGACACAAACCGGTAGACAAATTATGAAGCATACAGAGAAATAGAGTAACTTAGTACCAACACACTGTGCAAAGGATGACACGATTAGCTTTTGATACGAGGCTGACACCACTCTTATTCGATAAGTCACTGGGTAGCTCTCGTATGCCGTCTCTGGCGGATGGAGAGATGACTGGTGGTGCAGAGTGCGGATGAAGAGAGTGCCCTGTGAGCCAGGTTGCATGTTTGTTGACTAAAATAAAAAAAACTGAGTGAAGAGATCAATAACGAACTGCAGCGGATGTCATGTGACGTCCGCTACGACCAAATACCGACCAAATACAACGAACAAAATGAAAAAAAAAGGAAAGACGAGTAAAGCGCACATTGCCAGTGGTGGAACGTATGGCTCGCCGATGTTGGATTGCAGCTGTGGCTCTGTTTACTACCATTTTGGACTTGGCACTGTAAGGAATGACCAGTATTTCTCTATCTCTCTCTCTCTTTTTTTTTTTTTTTTTGCTTACTGACTTTATAAGTTTGCATTACTGTGTGAATGATTACAGAGAATGTTTAACAAATTCTTATATGTAGACTGTTATAGCTGAGTGTGTTGAATATGGGTCATAGTGCTTGATTGGCTATATTCACTGCAGTGCTAATTTTCGTGTACAGTGTATGTGAAGAAGTGGAAAATTGCCTTTTACCCAGGTGAATGTTAATAGCAGCCAACTAAAACGGTAAAACATCTCGCTCTTTCTAAAAAGAGAAGCCCCTGTTCTTAATTTCACAATTGTGGATATTAAACGTTTGTTCTTCACAATTAATAAGAATTTCTGAAACTTGGTTTTTAATTTTTCTGTATCGTTATTAGTTTATTTAACTGCTCTCTACTGTGATCCTGATTTGAAATATGATATTTTAATTGTTTTTGACTGTTTTTTAATTCCTTCAGTACTGATAAGGATTTTATGGTTCAAATGGCTCTGAGCACTATGGGACTCAACTACTGAGGTCATTAGTCCCCTAGAACTTAGAACTAGTTAAACCTAACTAACCTAAGGACATCACAAACATCCATGCCCGAGGCAGGATTCGAACCTGCGACCGTAGCGGTCTTGCGGTTCCAGACTGCAGCGCCTTTAACCGCACGGCCACTTCGGCCGGCTAAGGATTTTATAATGAGGTGCCCTTTGTTCTAGAAAACATAGTGTACGTTAGTTGACCTTTAAGTTCAGACCTGTGTTTGAAATTTTCTGTTAAGTTTTCTCACGTTACTTTCGATAAAAATAAATATATAGTTATTCTTTTGGTTACTCAGTCTCAGTCATCCGCTCCCTTCCATTATGCTACTGGCCATTACCACCACAGCACTAAATCCGTCAACCGAAAACCACACGTTGATAATTACATTTTTAACTACCTGAGATAAATGTAACCGACTCTCAGTAGAATGTACATTGTCTGTTCTCTTCTATGTGCTTGCAGATGTACCTTGACAGGGATGTTACAAATATGAGCTGCATTAAAGTACAGATGCCTTACATTTTTCCTTTCCCACTGCGGAACCTGTGTGTCCTTAACTTTTTAGTTTCATAGCCTCCTTCTCCCTCACTCTTTGCTACTGAAGTTTGTATGAAACCCTCTTTGACTATTTTTTTCCATAGCAAAACGGTTCCCATATTTTCTTTATGTGTTATAAAGTATTTAATGTTCTTTTGCATTAGAGCCAGAGGGCAATATATAAATTGAATTATTTTATTGTCAAAATCTAATGGGACAATACATCATTAGATAACAGTTCATCATAAAAGTATCTTTAACCAAACCTTACCATGACGGCTAATGTTATCTGAAAAATTATTAATATTTACGACAGATAAATGCTGCCGTGCGACGCACCCTGTGATACTGCTGAAATTACAAGTAATTATGTGTCAGGTGGACAAACCATCAACACCATCCAATTTAACTTGCTGCTTTCCACCTCTAAGGCTGTCTTCGAAGATATGTTTCATATCAGTGTTTTCTTTTAACAGTCGTGAGCAGTATAGAGTCGGATTTGGCAATATAGGAATTACCGGGATATGTTTTGGTATGGAGAAAATAGTTTTGATTAAGTTACTGCATTGCATTCGATCTCTCAGAACCTTCTAAAACCCTACCCATGTGTGACATCAGATAAAATGTCGGATACGACAGAGTGGCTGAACGAGATGACTTCTTTGAGAGCTCTTAAACTGTTATTCTTTTTTGTCTTTATGAACGCGATTGTGTCATAGGTCTCGCTCTGAATGATTTACCTCACATCGCATTCTGTCCTACGGGATAACTTGCATTTGTAGATTGCCCGGTCGTCAAGGATTCACTACGGGATTGTGGGAGGAAAACGATTAAGGTGGACCAGGCCAGAAAAACAGTGAAGCTACTTGTAGTTACAAATGGCATCGTGGCAAGGAGGGCACTACCGCAGGACACAAAGACTGTCCTGCTGAAACGTATCCGAATTAACACCCTTGAGAGAAAGGCAGCATATTCGTGGTTGAAGAAAAAAAATTGGATACACTCGCTCGATCTTTTCCACGAAGTTTTGAGGATATAGTGATCGATGAGGTACGTACTGTGCGGTTCTACGCCTCACTCTGTTTTTTGTCTCGATATAGCGTATTAATTTCAACAATCCGTCGAAGTACTGGCACAATATCAGCATCGTAATTATTGAAGTCGTACTCTATAACAAACTATGTGCAATGTATGCGTAGTACTCTTTTTAGAGATTATATTACTGAGTGATAGTACGAAGCTGCTTTAGGCCAGTAATTATACCTTATCCTCGTTGAATCCATTAAAACCTATTACTTGTTTAGTTTGCTCTGGTATCAACGGAGTTAAAAAGTGTTCGCACTAAATAGTGCTCATGCGATCTTCCATCGAAGATACGCTGAAAACTCTCTGTTAACTATAGAAATAATGTTGCTACTGATAAACCAATATACGTTGATCATTATTTTAGTAGACGTTTCCTCTTAATAGATAAAATTTTCAAAATTTATTTATTTGATGCGCTTGTATAGAGACGCTCATAGTTTAGGTCAAATCAGTCTCTAGAGTTTATGGCTGGTTAAACAAGGACGAAAATTTCTGCATTATCTCTGCCTACGAGTTTTTGCATGATAATTTAAAAAAAAAGACTATAATTTAAAAAATATCTGACATTTTCTCTAAAATCAGATACACTTTCTCTTCACATTTTAATTAAACGCACGGCCCTTACTTTCTAAATAATAGTCGACGGATATTTTTTGATGGGTAGGATACAGCGTGGTATCTCCGATGGACAGTCGTCAGATATAGAAGTAACTTCAGATGCGCCCCAGAGAATGTGTTGCGACCCTTGCTCTTTACGTAGTATATTAACGACTATAAAGACAAAATAATTGTAACCTCAGACTTTTTATAAATGATGGAGATTATGTATAATGAAATACCTCTGAAACGAGCTACATAAATATTCAGTCAGATCATGATAAGATTTCAAACAGGTGCAAAGATTGGCAACTTGCTTTAACTGTTCAGAAATGTGAAACAGAGAACTTCACAACTTTGAAACACTTTGTAGGGAAATGAAATGGAATGATCACACAGGCTCGGCCGCTGGTAAAGCGGGTGCGAAACTTCGGTCTATTGGTAGCGCAAATGTAGTCAGTCTGCAAAGGAGAAGGCTTACAAATTGCTTTTGAGATCTATTCTAGAATACTGATCAAGTGTATGGGACTCGTAACAAGTGGGGCTAATAGGGGATATTAAACCCCTATACAGAAGTGTAGCACGAATGGTCAAAGGTTTATTTCACCTGTGAGAGAGTGGCACAAATATGCTCAAGAAACTGAACTGAAAGACTCTTGAACGTAGACGAAAACTATCCTAAGAAAGGCTACTCACAAAGTTTCAAGAACAGGAATATACTACAACCATCTAAGTATCGCTCATATAGGGATAATGAGAACAAGATTAATTACAGCACACGCAGAGGTATTAACACAATCATTCTTTCCACATTCCATACCTGAATGGAACTGGAAGGAGCCATAATAACTGGTAAAATGGGACGTACCCTCTGCCAAGCATTCAGCAGTGGTTTACAGAGTATAGATGTAGATGTACATATGTTATTTTGTCATTGCCAGGCTGGTCCTAACCACCATCTAACTTCTAGGAAGGTGTCTTTCTTCGCCTGGCTTCTTTCTTCAAACAGAGGAGCCTCTCTGACGGAGACTGCCGTGTTGGTGATGAACAATTATTACAGTTTGAAAGACGTAGCATTAGAATGAACCTGGGGTAAAATTACTTCTTTACTGAGGGAATGTATGAAATTTCCATCTCACTCTAGTCTTGCAGACATACCGACAATCAGAAGTCATGGTTTTTTATTTTGATATTTTAATACCGCAACAAAATAAATGTAGTAATGAAAAGCGGAAAGCCATCTGGCGTGTCCTTTCACATTTAATATTAGAATTACATTCAACTAAGAGGGTAATTATGTGGTGGAATATTACAATAATAGCTTACAAGGGAACCTCCCCATCGCACCCCCCCCTCAGATTTAGTTATAAGTTGGCACAGTGGATAGGCCTAGAAAAACTGAACACAGATCAATCGAGAAAACAGGAAGAAGTTGTGTGGAACTATGCAAAAATAAGCAAAATATACAAACTGAGTAGTCCATGCATAATATATGCAACATAAAGGAGACTGTGAGCTGAGGTGTGCCGTGGTCCCGTGTTTAGCGTGAGCAGCCGCGGAATGAGAGGTCTTTCGTTCAAGTCTTCCCTCGAGTGAAAACTTTAATTTTTTATTTTCAGTTTACGTGACAAACTCTTATGTTTTCATCACTTTTTTGGGAGTTATTATCACATCCACAAGAAAACCTAAATCGGGCAAGGTAGAAGAATCCTTTTACCCATTCGCCAAGTGTACAAGTTAGGTGGGTCGACAACATATTCCTGTCATGTGACGCACATGCCGTCACCAGTGGCGTATAGAATATATCAGACGTGTTTTTCTGTGAGGAATCGGTTGACCTATGACCTTGCGAACAAATGTTGTCGGTTCCCATTGGAGAGGCACGTCCTTTCGTCTACTAATCGCACGGTTTTGCGGTGCGGTCGCATAACACAGACACTAAACTTATTACAGTGAACAGAGACGTCAATGAACGAACTGACAGATCATAACTATGCCAAAATAAATAAAGTAAACTTTTCACCCGAGGGAAGACTTGAACCAAGGACCTGTCGCTCTGCAGCTGCTCACGCTAACCACGGGACCACAGTGCTCCTTAGCTCACACTATCCTTTATGTTGCTTATCTTGCACATGGACTACTCAGTTTGTATACTTTGCTTTTTTTTTCATAGTTTCACACAACTTCTTCCTGTTTTCTCGATTGATCTGTGTTCAGTTTTTCAAGGTCTATCCACTGTGCCAACTTATAACTAAATCTGAGGGGGGTGCGATGGGGAGGTTCCCTTGTTAGAAAAGCACATTGGACTGGTGACTGTATGTACTTGCCTCTAAGAAACTTCATGACTTAATGACATTTAACGTGGTGTGGGTATTCTTTCTCTTTGCTTTCTGAGAGTGCTAGGGAACAGGGCACACGCTGGGTTTGGGACAGGCAAGGCACTGCCCATGCAGAGGAAAAAGTGAGCGTGAGCAGCCAGCAGGGATCCTGGCATTCGCAGAAAATATAGCAGCTAGTGTGAGGAGTTGTCAGTACGAAAGTTGCGTCGCTGGGCAAGTCCCCGGGGGACTGGCCGTGTTGTTAGTCACGATACTTCTCTAGCCTGGCAGCCGAGCAGTACCGAGCAAAAAAACTGTCGGAGACCGGAAGTCTGCTGTGTTCAGAATGGTGGCTTCAGCAGAGAACAATCTTTTGTTTTCCAAAAGAAACGTGGGATGCCTGAAAACAGGAATCTAGTCTGGAGCCCAATTATTTCCTTTCTTAGGAGCTGTGATGCAAGGCTAGCTACCGGAAGCGAAAAAATGCGATTGGAAAAATACTTGTGATGTCAGGTGGACGGATATTAGGGAGACGTTTTTTGGAAAAGAAGGTGGGATATAAAAACCTTTGGAGTTTTAACATGACGCGTGTTCCTTTGCCGGATTTTAGCAGAAGAAACAATTAACCACTAGTGGACTGAGAATTCTTAAACAACGATAGGTGTTAATGTCTTGCTTGGCGAGAAGGAGAGGGCTCCATTTATGATTCAGATAGGAAATGAAAGAGTTCGACGTGGGTGTTGTCGATGAACGGATCTCTGTGGGCTCTGATCTCCAATCTAGCAGCCGACCAGGGATTCAGAGTTCGCGCCGACAGAAGCACGACCTTCGCCCTGTAATTTAGAAAGCGACTCGCAGTGACAAAACTCTGCGTGTCTCATGCTGATGATTTGCGGTTAGTACTGTTAGCAGCACCGCCACCTTAGGACAATCCTTTTCCAGAATTTAGTCTGATCAGTGCAGTTGTATGTCCCACGTCCACCAGTGTGTTGGTAGATGCATGCATTTCTTACTATGTCAGGCATACAGTCGTTGTATTTGTTTATTTGGAAACTCGTGTGTCATTTCAGAACGTCAGTTGCATCTATAGGCCACATTCTCAAACCGTTTAAGTAACTGTGGAAACCACCAAGTTCACTTGATGTGAAATATTTGGCGCAGTTTTGTTAAATGGTTCAAATGGCTCTGAGCACTATGCTACTTAACGTCGGAGGTCATCAGTTGCCTAGAACTTAGAACTAATTAAACCTAACTAACATAAGGACATCACACATATCCATGCCCGACGCAGGTATCGACCTGCGACCGTAGCGGTCGCTCGGTTCCAGACTCTAGCGTCTAGAATCGCACGGCCACTCCGGCCGGCGCAGTTTTGTAACTTTAGCTTAGTATTGTCAGATAGTCACATGCGTTTCATGTTGTTCTTTTATTTGAATAACTTAGTGTATTCATTTAAAACTTGTTTCTGACGACACCTTCAGTTAATCACATTTTCCTTATTATTCCATTTTCCACCTCAGGATCCACAGCTAGTGACTCAAAATTTCATCACATTAATCACTGTGTTGGTGCACGGTAATTCAGTTTGGGTCTTGCAGGTGCCTCTGTCTCCCAGTTAATTTTTTGAGTCAGATTAACAATTCCAAACAAATGTGGCATTTTGCAGTATCACAAGTGTATCAAATGTCTTCTAAGATAACAAAGCCAAGGGCCTCGTCTCAGTGGTACCACCGGTTCCCGTCGGATCACCGAAGTTGAGTGCTAGCACTTGGATGGTTGAGCGTTCGTGCCTGCCGGGCGTTGACAAGCGGGCTTCACTCACCTCCTGTGAGGCCAGCTGAGGACCTACTCCACTGAAAAGTAGCGGCTTCGCTCACGAAGGCTGATAGCAACCGGGAGAGTAGTGTGCTGAGCGCATGCTCCTCCGTATCCGCATCCAGTGACGCCATCGCCTGAGGATGATACGGCGGTCGGTCGGTACCGTAGGGCCTTCCGAGGCCTGTTCGGGCGGTGAGAGAGAAAGAGTTTAAAATGATAATAACTGAAAATTAGAGAAAAGATAAAAGTGCCTAATTCTGAAGAGGAACGTCACAAGTGGATTTCCGCGAGACAGTGCAGTGCTGAGGACACCACATGTTGATGAGCGCTCGCACGACCCACCGCACTAGCCCTCGCCGTGCCCCGGGACTAGAGTGGAGAGGAGAGGAGAGGAGAGCGCCAGCCGAGCGTTATTAAGGGCTGGCGTCGCGTCGCGTCGGCCGCTGCTGCAGTTTATTGTGCGGACGGTAAATCTACATCGCTCCTCTGGCCCGGACAGCTTCCCGCCACGCTAAACGAGCGCGTACATCCCATGAAACTAAACGCTACATAAATGAGATTTATCGTGCAATTTCGCCGAGGTGTGCATAGAAATTCCGCCGTTCGAGCTGTAAATCCTTACTGTCTTAAATTACGTCAAATATTTTATTATCCGAGACAATAGCGCCTCCAATTTAGCCACGGGTGTCCGCACGCTCGTGGCTGCCGCCACGGTCGGGTAATTCCCATTACTGCTCGCTCCACTGGCGCGTATTTATGCAGTTGCCCGAAAAATGATCACTGCAGCCAAATAACAAATTTTGAATTTTAAGATATTAGTGATTAATTTCGAGAATAGGGAACTTCTGAGAAACCCCAAAAGAACTGGAAAAATAAACAAACAATAATGTTTGCTGGAACTGAACAACTACAGCTTTCCTCATAAATAACCAGAAGTATGACACTAAGAGCTCATGCCAATGGTGTCCCACCCCTACGTATCAATACGTGTTGTAGGCTGTCCCAGTCGCTTGAAGGGGCATTTCAACTCGGATGCTTTATTGTGTACTATCCCACTTCCTGCAAGGCTGTTCGTCGTTTGTATCATAATAGACGGGAATCAACATCAGACTCTCTCCAGTCTTCTATCTGGTTTGATGTGGCGCACCACGAATTCCACTCATACGCAGACCTCTTCGTTTCAGAGCATTATTTGTACCCTATGTCCTAAATAACTTGGTTACAGTATTCCAGTCTCTGTCTTCCAATACAAATTTTACCCTGTACAGTTCCATCAAGTACCATGGAAGTTATTCCCTGGTGTGTTAACACAAGTCCTTTCATCCAGTACCTTCTTCTTGTCAGTGTTTTCCATATGTTCATTTCTTCGACGATCATGCAGAGAACCTCCTCATTACTTATTATTCCTCCCAATTTTCAACAATCTTCTGTAGCACTACTTCTCAGAATCTTCGATTCTCTTCCGTTCTGGGTTTGCTCATTGTCCATGCTGTGCTCCAAACATATATACTCAGAAATTTCTTCCTCAAATTAAGATCTATGTTTGATACCAATAGGTTTCTTTTGTCCAGGAATGTCCTCTTTAACTGTATTAGAGTGCTTATTATGTCCTTGCTTCGTCCAAGATGGCAAATTACTTAACTTCGTTTACTTTCGTACCACCAATATTGATGTTAAGTTTCTTGCTATTCTCATTTCTGCTACTTCACATTACATCCGTTTTTTTTCGGTTTAATCTCAATCCACTTTTTGTTCTCATTAGACAATTCAACAGATCCTGTAATTCTTCTTCCGATTCACTGAGGATAGCAATGTTATAAGCCTATCTTATGACTGATATCCTTTCACCCTAAATTTTAATCCCATTCTGGATCCTTTCTTCTATTTCTGTCGCCACTTCTTTGATGAACTCACTGCAGGCAAAAGACTGCATCTCTGTTTTACACGTTTCGTAATCTGAGTACTCCGTTCTTGTTCTTCCAGTTTTATTGTTCCTTGTTGGTTCTTGTACATATTGTATATGGTCCATCTTTCCCTGTAGCTTACCACTATTTTTCTCAGATTTCCGAACATGTTGCACCATTTCACAATGCCAGTCGCCTTTTTAGATGGAGAAATCCTATAAAAGTATCTTTACTTTCCCTCAGACTTGCTTCGATTATCAAGCACAAAGTCAGGACTGCCTCTCTGGTGCCTTCACTTTTCCTAAAGACAAACTGCCATTTAACACATGCTCAGCTTTCTTTTGCGATCTTCTATATATTATTTTTGTCAGCAAGTGGGACCCATGAGATGCTAAGGTGACTGTGTGATAGCTTTCGCACCTATCCACCCTAGCCATCTTTGGAATTGTGTGGATAATATTATTTCGAAAGTCTGACGCTACGTAGCAAGTCTCGTAGATTCTACACACTAACTTTATTAGTCGTTTGGTTGCCATTTTCACAATAAATAAATGATGTGTGACTAGGGCCTCCCATCGGGTAGAGCGTCCGCCGGGTGCAAGTCTTTCGATTTTGACGCCACTTCGGAGACTTGCGCATCGATGGGGATGAAATGATGATGATTAGGACAACACAACATCCAGTTCCTGAGCGGAGAAAATATCCGACCCAGCCAGGAATAGAACTCGGACCCTTAGGATTGACATTCTGTCGTGATGACCACATATTTTTTTTTCTTTTTTGTCATCTCATTTTGTTCGTTATAGTTCGTTGCATTTGTTCATGGCGGACGTCCCCTGATACCTGTTGAAGTTCATTATTGATCCATTCTCTCAGTTTTTTTAATTACAGACGGCAGTTAACCGTCTGACCGAACAAAGTGGGTTACCATGCCAGCACCACTCAGCTACGGCGGTCGTACATTTCCTCAATGATTTTAGACATTCCAATGGGATGTTATCCATCCCTTCTTCTTCATTTAATCTCAAGACCTCCAGAGTTGTTTTAAAGTGTAACTGTATTACTGGGTCCCCTATGTCTTCCTTAAGGACTCTAGTGTCTACTTCTACATCTACTAGTCCCTAAAATGAACCAAATGAGTAAACTGCGAACAAATATGGTTAACTTGGAGGTTAGATAATTCAGAATCCAGAGGTGACCGGTTAGAAGTCACAAGTAACAGGTCAGAGTTTTTGTCGACGTTGACGTCTTTTGTATCGTGGCCCCAGAGATTATTGAGACATTAAATCACTTTCAAATGATAAAAGAAGAAAGTTAACTGCAGAGTTCGTCTATATCGATAGTGAGAGTTATTTTTTACTGTTAGATTTAATTTGTACTGTACACACACAGCATATCGGATTGGAACCTCCCTTCTCAGATGGCTGGCTGACAGTTTAACCAGCAAGTGAGGTTGTTCATCCAAAATGAAACATAGAATATTTGAAACGACATGTTAATTACTAAAGACTATCTTTACATTCCTGCTTTATTTATCACTAGCCTTTTCTCTATATCCACCTCATCCTCCATCTCTCTGTAAACCTCATAATTCCACGTCTATCTGTCACCACCTACCCCCCCCCCCCCATTGCAGTATTTTTGACTCTTAATGTCCTCTTTGCCCTCTTTGTCTATTTGCTCCACCCCATTTCTCTGACCATATCTTCATCTCCCTATTCCGCTGTCCATATCCTTCTTCCCTCTCTTTTTTATCTATGGCTCCCCTCCTTGTTTTTCAGCTGCCCCCACCCTGCCACAACCTTTCACCTGCCTCATGTATCTCCCCCTCCTCTCCCCTGTCTGTCCATTTTCTTCTCCTCGTTGCTCTGCCCATCCTCTATCCATTCAACTTGTCCCCAGCAATGCTCATCAGCACGTTTAGCCTTAGCAGTACAGTTCATTAAAGGATGTGAATACCATTCCTACAACATACCAGCCATGCAGGGCAGGCTGCTCAACAGGGGTTTGAAAATCAATTATTTGCCCCTGATGTGCAGGCTGCCATGCAAAGCCAGCTGGTAAAACAGGCTAATACTACTCCAACACAACATGCCTGAAATGCAAGGCAGCAAACATGTTGGAGCCTGGAAAACCCTTTCTTACCCCTTACGTGGGGGCTGCCCTGCAAAGCAGGTTGATTTGGCAGGCCCATACTCTTCCCACACAATAGTTCTGCTGTGCACGGCATTCTATACTCCAGGGTCTGTATCTCTTGCTCTTATTGGAACTAGAAGATTTTAAACCCCACATCACTGATACTACTGAGGCTCCCTGTTTCTCTGACAAATTTGGATGAAACCGATCTCTGATCTTATTAGGAGATCCCAGACATACTCACATGCACTCTGCTTTACATATACATAACAGGTGTAGCACATTGTTTGCTGACAAGCTCTCTGCACAACAAACTTGTCCTGTTTTATATATGTAGTTTGCAGAAACCTAAGTAAGTAGAGAGTTAATGTCATTAACTGAATAAATATGTCTTTATTGATCCAAGATGATGCTTACTGGCATATACCATCATCAGATAATCTGTCAAAAAAAGAACATTACAGGCAACTATACACAAAATAAAAAGTTACAAAACCAGTATACACAATTCTATACAATTAGACATATGGCACATACCCTGGCACTGAAGGTAGCCAGTGGTCCTGACATCTACATGATGTTAACATAGCCAACTTGAACAAACTGAACAAAATCCTCAGCTGTGTTCAAAGAAAATACATTTTGGCACCAGGTGGTGTTATGTGAATGGCTATGGGATATTAACAACACCATCGAGATATACAAAGACTGTATTATTAATAACAATAATTCTGTTTAGTATTACAAATTTGTAATAGAAAGAAACAACAATATTCAGGGCGAAAGAGTTTTACTGTTCTTAAAAGCTTGGTGCTGTAAACCCATAACCATTCACTTAACGTTATCTGGTGTTAAAATTTATTTACTTTCTACAGAGCTAAGGATTCTTGTTCAGTCTCTTCATGTTGGTTGCACTGATATCATGTAACTATCATGCCCACTGATTACCTTCAGTGCCAAGGTGTGTGCCTTAGTCTACGCATTTAGAAGAATTGTGCTTCACGGTTTTGTAACTATATTTTATTTTTCTCATTTTTTAAAATTTCATGTATAGTTAAATGTAATGTTCTATTTTTGACAAACTAACTGATGATGGCATAGTCCGAAACGGAACTTTTTCGATCAATAAAATCATTTTGTATTCTGTTAGTGACCTAAATTTATGGTCTACAACTGTCATCTGCCTCCTGCGTAGCTTTATGTGGCGGCTTTGACCTGTAGTAATCAGAGAGGTTTGACGATCGTTACTGTTGGTTCATCTACATCAAAAGACACGCTATTTGAGACAAAGGGAAAAAAATGTGAATTCGTACTGTGAATGCAGTTCACCGTTCTAACCATCTCATTCACATCGTTAGTATACAGGAAAAACATTCAATTAATGTTTGAGAGTCACATGTGTATATATACATCGAGAGATTCTTCTGTTTACTTTTACTTTTTGTTTATTATTTATCTTTCTTTTTACACGAGTGACTTCCATGGCTATATCAACTGGTGCCAAATGAGTCTGTTGCTGCGCCTCTGGAATATTATTTCCTTACTAATACTCGTTTGTCACCAGTGGTACACATATGTACACATGTCGACGACACAATGCCGGTGTAACAAGTGCTTTGTGCTGTGCAGTATGGTATCTGAACAATAAACGTGAGGCTGCGTGAGGCCATCTTCCTTACGAAAATGTCGGTGTATGGTAACACAATTAAATAATTGTGAATTATTGTAAGAAGAACATAAAAAAGTAAAACTCCAATTATATAAATAACAATACGAAAGTAAAACTCGAATTAAATCAGGAGATGGTGAGGAAATTAGATTAGGAAATTACACATTAAAAGTAGTAGTTTAGTTTTGTTATTTGGGTACTAAAAGAACTTAATGTGGCCGAACTAGAGAGGACATAAAATACAGACTGATAACAGCATTTCTGTAAAACCAGAATTTATTAACATCAAACGAATAAATCAGTTTTAAGAAGTCTCTTCTGAAGATATTTGTCTGGAGTATAGCCTTGTGTGGAAGAGAACGATACGAATTTCGTACAAGAAGAGAATAGAAGCTTTTGCAATGTAGCGCTAGAGGACAATGCTGAAGAGGAAATGTGTTCATAAAAAAGGGAAGTTGTTAAAATCAATGCACATAAAAAAGAGAAGTTGTTAAAATCAAAGTGGGGATAAAATATATGGCATAACTTGACTAAAGAAAGGATCCGTCCGTAGGACATACCCTGAGTCGTCAGGGAATAGTCACTTTCCTAATGGAATGAATTGTGTGAGAGGAATTCAGAATTACAGAGGGAGAGCAATACTTGCATACACTAAGCAGGTTCAGATGGACGTAAGTAGTGGAAGCTATGCAGGAAAGAAAAGACTTGCACAGGATACACTTTCCTGGAGAGCTGCACCGTTCCAGCCTTCGAAGTGAAGAACACACCAAACATCAATAACTGGACCAAAATTCGTAGAGCATGTTCCTAACAAAAGTCGCATGTGGATTTCTCCTCCCTCTGGAGTACTGAAAGAATGGGAGAAGTGTCGTTCAAACGTTCCGAGTGGTCATGTTCTAAAACGTTCCTGGATACATTGCGTGTTCCCACCTCTCCTCATATGAGGATACATAATCCAGTAACGTAGTTGACCTTGATCGATTTGGAGGACCAGATGTTGTGGTGTGGGGAACCACAACGTTGCAGGGGCTTATCGACCCCCAAATTTTTGAACTCGGTACACTGACCAGTCAACGTCATTGTCACACAGTACTCCTTCCCTATGTACGTTTTCAGGCGTTCTGACTTCATTTTTATGGAATTACATGCGCAACCGCATCAAATGACGTTGGTGGAGGAGTTCTTGGAACGAGTGGAAACTCAGCAAATGGACTGCCTGTCCCTTCCCCCGAGTTAACATGTGGCATGCATTGTTGAGAGCATTGCAGCACGTTCACATGCACCATCGACTGTCCAACAGTCGTCAACCACGCAGATGGAAGAATGGAACGCCCTCCCACGGGAACTCCTCAGCAGTCTTGTGGCCATCAAGGAGCACGTTGCAGACCATGCACTGCCGTTCGTAGTGATCTCCCACACTATTAAGAACTCTGTCCCGCCCTTTGTTAAGTCCAGCGGCTATCAAAAACCGCGGTAACTTCGTTGATATTACTGTTTTTCGTTTAAAATGCCATTTATTTTCTTCTCCTTGCGTATGTCTTTCAGTTACATCCTCTACTGTATACTGCAGCAGTTCTTTATTTGTATGGTTCAAGTTTCATCGAGGTACGTTACTTGGGAGTGACACATCATGCGAAAGTGGTTTTCGTTCACACGTTTAACACATCAGTACAGGCAGAAGTCAGTATAGAGAGCTCTTCTAAATTACCCAATCCATTGTGTCTGATTTTGTTTCTAAGTGCCAAATAATATCCTACCGTATTTTTCTCTTTTAACATAGATGACTTTGACTGATTAAACTGTTTTCATTTAAAACTTCAGTCCCCTAATCCTGATCCTATTTATTCGCATTATAGACCTTTCCATTCTCCAGAGAGAGAAGTGGGGCAGTTAGCACGCTGATCTCTCATTCTGGACGCCGATGGTTCAGACCCGCGTCTGGCCATCCTGGTTTATATTTTCCGTTTCCCTAAAATCGCTTTAGGACAATGCCGGGATGGTTCCCCTGAAACGGTACGGCCAATTTCTTTCCCTATCCTTCCCTAATCCGATGGGATCGATGACGTCACTGTCTGGCCCCCTCCACCGAATCAACCAACCAACCTTCTCCAGGTATTGTAGATCCTAAAAAAGTCTTTGCTTTCAGATACTACTTCTCTTATGGGGCGAACTCATACAAAAAAATATCAAGATTCATGCAACAATATTGCAGTATGATTCAAAAACAAAGGAAACGATTATATGAAAATAAAGGAAACGCAAAAGAATTAAATCCATTACTGCACATAAATTGCGTTGTTAGCCGACGGCGCTACCATTCCCTGTTTCTGTGCAGGCGCAGTCTTCAGCATATTAGGTGGCCCTGGCATAATTCCGTTACTGAGACTCGTTTATCACTAGTGGTCGTCACTTGTGTACACGCGTCTTAGAAGCCTATACTCAGCGTTAGCAATTAATTATTAATGTCACTGATTCATTAGCGACCTGCTTCACTGCCGATGTAACGCTGACACATTATGCTCACCCACTATGAATAGTCAACGTAGACAAGAAAGTCGCTTTGTAAAATATGCTTCTGGGGCTGAGATCACCACAAAAGAACCATTATTCCAATTCAAGAAGACCAAGAAGTAAATTCAACGCAACTCTGCTGACGAAACGACTCATTTTACTCGTTTCCAGTGAGACTGATATGGGTAAATTCTAGGATTCGTACCGGAAGTGGAGCCCGGAACTATAATAAGTAATTGAAGTCCACTGTTTACTACTGCGTCATTCCACTCGTTACCTATCTTTGGACTTCCCTGGGTCGCCCAAGTGACGCCCGACTGTCTGTTGCTTAATAACGCCCCGGACGACTTCATTTTGTTTACGGAAATGCCTCGCGGCAAATAAAAGAGCGTTGTAACACTATTACCGCGCAGTACTTTTCCACGGAGGCGGACGTCAGTGCAGACGTCAGAATGAGCCGTAGTGACTCCGAGGAACTGTAAGACTTTCAGGTGCTTCTCGACTAAGAGGTTTATTCAAAATGTAACACAATCTCAAGCGTTACGTCGTAATTTACTCGAGTTTAATAAATGGCGTGTTGTTACAGCCGTGGCAAATACGCCGCGAGATGAGAAATTGCCTTAGCCTCATTACTGTCGGTGATTTAGCACGTATAACAATAGCTAATTCCAGCCATGGGTGTTTTTCTCCTTTGCATCATTAGGCACCTGGGAGCGGAGAGCGTTAGTTACGAACGGAGCGCTCCGGCATTAATATTCGTGGTGCGCGGCACGATTCCGCGAAACACTAGGCTACCGGCAGCACTCGAGTACTTGGTACCGCTGAGGCCGGTAGCCCACTATCTAACAAATGCGTCTGCAAACTGGCACGATTGTTCTCTGTGTGTGCGGTCATAATTTCAGACCCCCCCCCTCCCCGCCCCCAACTATTGCCCCCCGGAGCCACGCGGATATGTATATACCTAGAAGATCCTCGACCTAGCCTACGTGCAGAAGCACTCAGCAACCTGAAAGAGCACTTTTTTTTTGGCAAACAGATATTTTTAGATCTGTCACAGGAACGACAGAGAACTAGAAGTCTCAGAGAAACACGAATAGCTCACTTCACGGGACAGTGAATGATATTTGGACAGATTTACACGTAAAGTTATCGAGCTGTGGTGTGGAATGCTTTTACACAACGTGGTTTTAAGGAAAATTTCCGCGTAGGTCCACAATTATTTTCGACTTACGCACACAAGAAGTTAATATCTAAAATAATGAAAACACTAATATCAGAAATTATGGCGTGAAAATCTTACTTCCTCATCTTTCCTCAAGGTGAGGCTGTGGCAACGGAGAGGGCATCTAGCCACAGACATAAATGCCAAACCGACAGTGAGCCAAGGTTCATCAAGTGTGGACCACACATAAGCGAGAGTAATACCAGCAAAGAGTAAGAGAGAGAGAGGAAGTAAGCTGGTCAATTTCTTTGCTTCACAAATTAAGAATTTGTTTCCTATATTTGTGCGGAGGCAAGCACTGTTCTTTCGTTACAACCCTCGCTGCTTATCTATGGTGAATGTACAAGCTGCTTCGCATACGGTTTAGTTACTGTAACACAATTTTGGGATCGATCCCTCCGTGAACAAACGATTGTTTACATTGTTCCCTTTATACATGTGACGTTTGTAACGTTAGTCTGATTGGTAGTAGCATACAACTTGAAGATGGGAACTTGCAAAACCGTAGAACTTAGTTTTAAAATGCAAACTACAACTGCGTTGCTATTTCACTACAAACTAACCAGGGGAACACACCATGTTTTTCGATTAATTGTAGATTTCAGATAGTGTCTTTACAAATGCAGCAAGAGGCAAGGTGGGTTTTCCCTCCAAGCCAATTTCCAAGCAAGTGTAGCGCTCTAGTTAACACACTGAAATTGCATATGGGAGAAGCATATTCTCTGATTCTCTTATGGTCATCCAGAGTTATATTTCATGTGGTTTTCCTAAAGAACGTAAGTTGATTTCGTTTGGAAAGACAATGCTGTTCTCCTAACTCTTCGTTTAATATTAACTTGTGTCCGTCTCTGTTGATCTTACCGTCGACGAAATATTAAACAAGCTTATGAAGCATTTGACATTTCACTCAAATTTTCCTTCCACTTTAAGTTATCCATATAGTTACTTAAGCTTCTATTGCCTGTCAAAGTGCAATCAATGCTCATGAAACACGCAAGTACTGCAGTACGGGAACGAAGCAAGTGCAACAAACTGATTGCACGCGTACCACGACACACAAAGTCGGTATATCGTCATATATGTAATCCATGGCTCCACCTAACTGTTTACGTACAGAAATGGCCTGTAATATTCTTCAGTAGTGCCTCGACAACAAATGATTTGTTTATATTTAAAAAGCAGTTAACGCTCGAAACCCGTTAAGTCATGAATGAATGGTTTAATGGTAACTTTTCGGAGTAAAATCATAGCATGTTTCCACCTTCGAAGTAGTCACTATAAGTTTATCTTCATAAACCTTAGTTCGCACAGACATCAGTCATGTCTTCTAGAAGACCAGCATTTGCACAAAAGTGAAAAATGAGACGTACAAGACACAAACTAACCAAGATCCTTCGCTACGCTCTACGGCTGTTTCGTAAGAAGGAAGAGGGATGTGCAAGTTTATTGACATAGAAAATTATTCTCTTTAGGCAGTTTGCAATACTAATGTCAGTAGTACTGATCATAAGGTATTCAGGAGATAATAACTGCTTAACGCTGCACCTCCCCAGTTTGTCAGTTCTTCCAATAACTTCTTTCGAAAGCATACAGTATCTGAAAGTACATTTGTCAAAGGTACATAAATGAATATTAATAAGTGTATGAGATCTGTATGAATAAAATTGCATCCAGTAATTATGTGGGTGGGAGTAGAAGAAAGAATCTAAAAGGCCATCCCAGTGCATCAGCCCTTCATTCTTAAAAAGTAACCTAACGATTAGCGACAAGTCTCTTCGCGGAAAATTCCTGCAGAATCACCGATTCAACCAAGATAATACCATAGATGGACTTTAATCAGAAATATTGTCACAGGAGTTAAAAACAATAGGCAGAAGAGAAAAACGGGGTAAAATTAGCGGAAATGTAATATCAATACCCATATACCCACGCAACCCGGAATTATACTATTTATCTAAGGGGTATTAGCTACATTAAATATACTAGTGATTTTATTGATAAAATTAGAGTTATCCTCGTCGCTCTGTCGTCTGCAGAGGAATTGGTAGCCGGTATTATCATAGAAATTTCACCTTCGTTAATGGATGGAGGTTAACTGTTCAGCACCAATGATGCAGACATGTATTGCTGCAGTTCCATCTGCAGATTGTCAGTGGTACTGATGGTACAGTCCTCCTCTTTATGGACAATAAAGCCTATATGTATCGAGCTGATTTCTTTGGTGAATTTTACGCGGCTGTTAAGTCAGGCGTCAATATCTGAATTTATACCAGGATCAAAATAATAAATAGAACGACAATGATTCGTTTAGAGGGAAGCTAAAGACGCAGAAGCTAAACAAAGGATGCGCTTGGACGCATCTTCTGCTTGTTACTATCATATCGCTCTGCCCCACCATGACAATTGCTGGTGAAAAGTTAGTTACGAAGACCCTTGTAGCGGATAACTTAATTGTTGTGATTCGTTTTGATCGTGCTCTTGTTTCTACTGTTTATAACATTTATGGAAATAAGAAGTATTCCCTGCTTCGATTATACAAAATATTCAGTTAACAAAATGGTTGTGCAAGCGAACTGTATGTCAATCATGTTTCCTTCTCCGTTAAGTGTTGTGGGTTAATATATGGGACGGAATGTCTTAAATTAACAACGAAATTTCACAGAAAAATATGCCCAAAGAAAGAGGACGTCATCAAACTGCTCATGTTCAGTGCACTAAGACACGTGAGTTTGTGTGCTTCGTGAGTTTATATATTGCAAGAAAGAGAGACGCAATATAGCCTCTTTACTGCCTCTAATGAGGGTAGTGGGAAGAACTGCAGTTGTCTTGAAGATACTCTAAAACACTGTTGCGTGGGATTGCAAAGAAAATTACTGTGCTAAAGTGGCAGTCACGTCTAAACTATGGACACCTGTTAAAAGGTATAAAAGAGGAAAGCTGAATAACGAAGAATGAACGTGGTTACTTTTCAGAAAGACAAGGTAATTACGAAAAAAATTAGCATCCGACCTTAAAAAATTAAATATTAATATTATTCAGAACTAGCAAGACTCCTTTGTTTCAAGTTTTAAACTCCCTCAGTTTCACATAGCGGCCGACATAGTACAGTGCTTAGGCACTGGATTCGTATTAGTGAGGACGACGGTTCAAATCATGGTCAGGCTATCCAGATTTAGATTTTCCGTAATTTCCCTAAATAATTTCAGATAAATACCGAGGCGGTTCCTTTGAGAAGCCACTACCAACTCCCTTCCATTTCCTTCCCCAATCCAAGAATGTGTTCCGTCACTAATTACACAGTCTCCGAGGAACATCCAAACTTCCTTTCTTTTTCGGTTTTGGATACGACACAATTAATGGACAAAGAGTTGTTTTTTATTTATTGGCTTTCAGAATGTACCATTCAGCCATCCAAATACAGGAAATGTCATAGTACAATTGTTCTGGACAACTCATGGTCATGGAGGTAGAAATTATTGAAATCGTATCCTGTAAGATGTAACATAGGATTAACAGAAGACTGATTCGACATAAAACAAATTTTACAACCAGAGTATACTAAAACCTGTAAACAAGACGAAATGGAACGCAGTATACACAGTGGTATACTATTACGATCCTGCTGCAAACACAAGAAAAAATGGTAAATCGCTCCAAATATTTAGACACGAAGAATAAAGATGCAGAATATTAATAGCATTTGTTTTATTTCTAAAAGCCTTAAGAGTTTTCGAATAATAGTTTCTCAGACATTACTTTACAGCACGCCCTCGTATTAAGGACATAAAGTTGGGTGAAACCAGAAATCAACACCAGCGAAATTCTAAACTCAACTTTGAGTAAGTGTGACAAGTGGGCGGCGGCGGATTTATCGTCATAAACAGGTACTTAGTATTTATTTAAGTTATTACGGACTTGGAATCTGAAATAATTTGGCTGAATATAAGCACCAAAAGAGGATCAAATAAAGTAATAGGACACTTTTACAAACCCTGCGTTAGGAGCCGTAGTGAAAGAGAGCGTAAGAGAAAACTTTAAGAATGTTACGGGCAAGCTTTTTGATCAGTCTATTGTAATGGAGAAGACTCCGTCTTTCCAGCTATGGAACCGGAGAGTAATTCAGTCAAAACTATCACCGGAGAAAGGGATTTGTATGAGATTGTACTGAATGTCGTGTCTGAAAATTGCTTAAATCAGGCCGTTAAAGAAGGGACGTGTGAGGACTGACCTCCTAGTAACTATCACAAACTAAACTTTCGAATTAATTAATGTCAGAAAGGAAATTAGCAATCATAAGGCTATGATTGCAGCTATGTTAAGAAAGGTAGGCACTATTTTTGGTTCGCAAGAGTGACAGGACTGAAATTGCAGAGCATCTAACTAGTCAACACCATATATTCAGCTCTGAGGACGAAGATGCGGAGAACAGATGGATGAAACTCAAAAGCATCGTACAACATGCTTTAGAAAAGCAAGGAAAATGTACCGAGTAAGGTGGCGACATGTGGGAAAGACCCACTGTGGTTCGATGGACTCGTTAGAAAGTTATTACAAAAGCAAAGAGAGCTTCAGTTTAGATTCCACGTGGGAACAGGTGTGCCCAGTCACTCTATTAATTTCAAGTAGTAAAGGGTGCAGCACTCAGACGGAAATAAAGTTTAGTGCAAATTCATATTTTAGTCACTGTGTGGCAATTTTCAGTGCAATAAATGTAAGTTAAAACATTAAAACCACTTATATATACACGTAGCCCAACTGAACTAGTCCGCAGCTTGTCGTCCAGTGGCTAGCGTTGCTGCTGCTGGATCACAGGGTCCCGGGTTGGGGATTTTTTCTGCCCTGGAACTGGGTGTTTGTGCTGTTCTCATCATCATCACCAACTGAACTATTCATGTCAGAATATGAGTTCCCCCTCATACAGTGTAAAAGGGAATTGGTAAATAAATTAATTTCATTGTGGACAAATTAGGGGAAAACCCTAATCAACATCCGACAAGGCGATGATAAGTGTGTCTTGGGGCTACCAAGGTATGATATTAACCCGTTGGCAAACAGTAACAGTATTATATGGAAACCGTGCCAGCTGTCGCAGTGGTTAACACGCTGCACTCGCAATCGTGAGGACGACGGTTCAAACCCTCGACCGGTCACACAGATTATGATTTTCCCTGGTTTCCCTAAATTGCACCACTCAGATGCCTTTGAAAGGGCGAGACCGATTTCCTTCCCCATCCTTGACACCGTCCGAACAAGTGCTGCGTCTCTCATGATCTCGATGTCGACGGGACGTTAAACTCCTTCTTCCTGCATTAGTATTCTACCGAAATCTGACACGGACACACAGTGACTTCTTCCTCTTAAGTGGGCACTAGACTGTCAGTAATATTGTACAATATTTCATATGGTGAATTGGTATTTACCGTCTGTAGATGAGATTGAAGGTTGCGCATTAAGTTGTGGTGTACTGACAGATTTGCTGAAATTAGATTTTATTGAGCAAACTGCCCAGTCTCGTACGCTAAACAGTTTATTTTGTACATTTTTTGTGTTATGAAGTAGAAGCAGCTTCGAAGTCAGCGAAATGGGCGATTTGAGAATTGTTGAGGTTTATAGAGGTTTTATAGCTTTGTAGCACGTTAGATTAAATGAGTATAACAGTTTCTAAAAGAAATCAGAGCAATTTGATGACATATTGTCGAAATATAGGGAAATGTACCAGGAAGCTGATAACCTTCAGTTAGAAAAGAAATTAAATTCAATGCAAACAAATTACAGGAATGAACTGAAAATAATTTCGAGTACATCGAAAAGCGGAGCTGGTGGTATGCGCTGCTGTAGCCGCTATTTTCATACTTTGATGCCTTGAACTTTCTGCAAAGACAAGAAACTTTTTAGTACAGTTGAAATAAAATATGTGTACTCACTATTTTTAAAACGAAGTCTAAATAATTAAATATTACCCAGATGTGATCACAATTAAATGTGTAACCACTTGCAAAAATGATTCGAATTTGCTAGTGTCCATCCTCGGAAAGTTCACATAATCACTACCTCGCTAATCCTCTACCTACCAAGTAAATTTTCATGCGTCAATTTTCCTCTTTTCTTCTACCACTCCTTCGTCCTTGTACGCTTATTATTTTCCGAACGTGACGCAAAACCAGCCCAAGAACCAAATAACAGCTGAACGTCAATATCCACCATGTTTGGACGTCCAAGAGTTGCCACTAATTCCGTGTCTGGAGACAAGTTTCAACATTTGGCAGAATATTATAGCCCAATGCTGTTGATGATCAAGGGCCCGCCTTAGCCTGGCGGACATCTCCAGAATGAGGACGCGGTGATTTTCACGGTGTAATGTTTCCTGAAGAGACAAAATGTAGACATCTCCAAACAAGATCTCGGCGACGTCTGTAATGGATTGGAAAAATGTGTCATATTAAAGAGTGAAAATTTGAGGACTAATGCCGTCAACAAATTTAATGGTCACAACTTGATTTTGCAGGTGATGAATAAAACCTGAAGACTATCTCTCATATTACAGTATCAATAAATTTTTCGCAGTGTAATAGACTAATTTTGGCTATCTGTGTGTCGAGTTTCGCGCCGTTGATAAGGTCGCACTGTAGTTTTAGGTAAGAGCATATCAGTGTATCGTGTTTCTCTCGGGAGTGTGCTGACCCAGCGAAATGCAAAATTCTTTCACTTCGGTTGAATTTTACTCTGGAGACACTTTTTAAAGAGATTACGTTCTGCAAGTGAGGCCTTGAACCTGGAAATAATGAATACGACGTTTATTGGGGAAGGTGACTACTACTACCAAGTCTTAAAAGTTTGGGTCGAGTTTAACTGAAAAATTTAAAACATACATGTAACTTTGTTGCTACCTAATGCCCCAAAGCTGCCGTTTGACTTTAATATAATTGTGAGCAGACGAGATGACTACAAATGTTTATGTGGAGGTCACCAGAGTTCCGACTGCAACCAACCCAGCAGCAGATATCGAACTCGCTTCTCTCCACCTCTGACAACAAATCCACGTCTGTCCCCACTACCTGTATGTCAAATCTGAGGTGTAGTTTGCAGAAGTCTGGCTAAAAAGTAAAGTCCAGTCGCTGAGAGTCAGCAAACGTCTGGCCAAAAAGTGAAGTCAAATCGCGTGTTGTCTTAAGTGAAGTTAAATCTGAACTGAAGTGAAAACTGCGCTCCCAACGTCTACTCCGTAATTAATTTTGCGCAAAAAATCATTGTCTGTCAAAGACATTTTTTCCTAGTTTTTGCCAATAGTATTACTCCCACCATGGAGTGTAAAAAATATAGCTTGAATCTAGTGTCCGTCAGCCTATTCTGTGCTGTCAATTTTGGACCTCTGTCATGAACGCATACATTATTTTTAGTTATTCAATGACCGATCATTCCATATGAAAAAATACTGTAACGGCACTGTTTTTTCACGACCTTTCAAGACGCTTCTTTCTGCCTGCGGAAGGCGAAAGTTCTTCCGTCCCACTGTCACGGCACCCGCCAGTAAGCTCTTCACCTGGTGTTACAAAACGATACATAGGACACCTTTTGAATGTTTCACTTGCTTTCAGAACAGCGAAAAAAGTAGCCATCTAAGAAAATGGGCCTTCTTATTTCCGTCTTCGGTGAATTCCGCTGGACATTCAGCAGAGTTTAAAAACAGGCCGTGTTTTCGTAGGAGAGCCACACAGTTTAAGTAGGTCGCTCCTCTGCTGGGAAGATTCGCTACGGTCTTGTCTCAGTGGAGGGCGAGACAGCTAGTATTGTCCCTCAGCTGGCGAAAGCTAGCCTTCTTTGCACCGTGACACCAAATCTGAATTCATTTGTCGTGCCTCCCTATTGTGTCTCAAAACTGCACGTGTTCCCCATGGCGTCTGCACGTCAGGGATCGGCCGTCCCGTTGTCGATATTCTGTACTCTATCCACTCACCAAAATCCGTGCTTCGCAAGCTAAATCCAACCTCCACATAAACTCATATCGTTAACTGGAGAAAAAGGAGGGATGTGGCCTTATAATTATTGCAACTACTCTCGTATTAAATTCTCGTATTATGTCGGAGATAGATTACATCGATCTGAAAACGATTTGTGGAAATATTCGGTGGGTACGTAAGTCCGAAGTGGTTTTCCATAGGCTTAATAAACACAACAGATACATATGAATGTATGCTTTCTCTGCGTATACAGCTGGTGAAGAGTTCTCGGGCTTCCAGCCGGGTGGCTGGATACACGTGAGAAAGACATTATTCATCAATAACGTATTCTCCTTCACTATTTACAACAGTCTGCCAACGATGGGGTAACTTTTCGATTCCACTCCTGTAGACCTAACGTGGCTTTGATGCGAAAAAAGAACTCGTCGAGCCATGTTCGGAGCTTATTTTCATCCGTAAAGGAAGTTCCTTGAAGACTGTACGATAGAACGCGGGAAAGGTGAAAATTTGAGGGTCCAAGATCAGACGAATGGCTTCCCAACCCAACTCCTGTAGTAAGTTGTTATCAGTCTAGCACCTGACTTTTGGTCCTTCACCACTGCAGGCAAAAGTCGCACGATGGTGGAATGATGACAATTCTTAGATTTGCCAGCTCTCGAGTATACTGTCAGGGTTCATAGTGGATTAATGCGTTTAAACTATCTTAATCAAACCATGTGGTTCTTGATCCACATAGAGAGTCACGAACTTCAAAACGATCCTCCTTTAAACGAGAAAAATTTTTCTTGCCGTGCTCTGTTCAGTGTCGTCATCCCAAAACACGGCCGAAATGTTTCTCGTTGCCTCCGCTGCTGTCACCCTTCTACTGAACTCAAACAGAAGACTATGTTGGGAATGTTCCGATTTCTCCACTTGGTACTCCATTTTCTAGCGTCCACAGCTCCACTCACTATATACAAGTAACAAAACGAAAATGTTGTTGTTGTTGTGGTCTTCACTCCAACAGCCTGGTTTGATGCAGCTCTCCATGCTACTATCCTGTGCAAGCCTCTTGATCTTCGAATTACTACTGCAGCCTACATCCTTCTGAATCTGCTTAGTGTATTCATCTCTTGGTCTCCCTCTACGATTTTTACCCTCCACGCTGCCCTCCAATGCTAAATTTGTGATCCCTTGATGCCTCAAAACATGTCCTACCAACCGGTCTCTTCTTCTTGTCAAGTTGTGCCACAAATTCCTCTTCTCCCCAATCCTTTTCAATACCTCCTCATTAGTTATGTGTTCTACCCATCTAACCTTCAGAATTACTCTGTAGCACCACATTTCGAAAGCTTCTATTCTCTTCTTCTCCAAACTATTTAACGTCCATGTTTCACTTCCGTACATGGCTACACTCCATACAAATACTTTCAGAAACGACCTCCTGACGCTTAAATCTATACTCGATGTTAACAAATTTCTCCTCTTCAGAAACGGTTTCCTAGCCATTGCCAGTCTCTATTTTATGTCCTCTCTACTTCGACCATCATCAGTTATTTTGCTCCCCAAATAGCAAAACTCCTTTACTACTTTAAGTGTCTCATTCCCTAATCTAATTCCCTCAGCATCACCCGAGTTAACTTGACTATATTCCGTTATCCTCGTTTTGCTTTTGTTGGCGTTCATCTTATATCCTCGTTTCAAGACACTGTCCTTTGCTGTCTCTGACAGAATTTAATGTCATCGGCGAACCTCAAAGTTTTTATTTCTTCTCCATGGATTTTAATATCTACTCCGAATTTTTCTTTTGTTTCCTTTACTGCTTGCTTACAGATTGAATAACATCGGGGAGACGCTACAACCCTGTCTCACTCCCTTCCCAACCACTGCTTCCCTTTCATGCCCCTCGACTCTTATAACTGCCATCTGGTTTCTGCAAAAATTGTAAATAGCCTTCGCTCCCTGTATTTTACCCCTGCCACCTTTAGAATTTGAAAGAGAATATTCCAGTCAACATTGTCAAAAGCTTTCTGTAAGTCTACAAATGCTAGAAACGTAGGATTGCCTTTCCTTAATCTTTCTTCTAAGATAAGTCGTAAGGTCAGCATTGCCTCACCTGTTCCAACATTTCTACGGAATCCAAACTGATCTTCCACGAGGTCGGCTTCTTCCAGTTTTTCCATTCGTCTGTAAAGAATTCGCGTTAGTATTTCGCAGCTGTGACTTATTAAAGTGATGGTTCGGTAATTTTCACATCTGTCAACACCTGCTTCCTTTGGGATTGGAATTGTTATATTCTTCTTGAAGTCTGAGGGTATTTCGCCTGTCTCATACATCTTCCTCTCCAGATCGTAGAGTTTTGTCAGGACTGGCTCTCCCAAGGCCGTCAGTAGTTCTAATGGAATGTTGTCTACTCCCGGGGCGTTGTTTCGACTCTGGTCTTTGAGTGCTCTGTCAAACTCTTCACGCAGTATCGTATCTCCCATTTCATCTTCATCTACATCCTCTTCCATTTCCATAATATTGTCCTCTAGTACATCGCCCTTGTATAGACCCTCTATATACTCCTTCCACCTTTCTGCTTTCCCTTCTTTGCTTAGACGTGGGTTTCCATTTGAGCTCTTGATATTCATACAAGTGGCTCTCTTTTCTCCAAAGGTCTCTTTAATTTTCCTGTAGGAAGTATTTATCTTGCCCCTAGTGAGATAAGCCTCTACATCCTTACATTTGTCCTCTAGCCATCCCTGCTTAGCCATTATGCACTTCTGTCGATTTCATTTTTGAGACGTTTGTATTCCTTTTTGCCTGCTTCATTTACTGCATTTTTATATTTTCTCCTTTCATCAATTAAATTCAATATTTCTTCTGTTACCCAAGGATTTCTACTAGCCCTCGTCTTCTTATCTACTTGATCCTCTACTGCCTTCACTACTTCATCCCTCAGAGCCACCCATTCTTCTTCTACTGTACTTCTTTCCCCCATTCCTGTCAATTGTTACCTTATGCTCTCCCTGAAACTCTGTACAACCTATGGTTCAGTCAGTTTATCCAGGTCCCTTCTCCTTAAATTCCCACCTTTTTGCAGATTCTTCAATTTTAATCTACAGTTCATAACCAATAGATTGTGGTCAGAGTCCACACCTTATATACTCCTTTCAAACACTGTCCATTCCGTTCAACTGTTCTTCAAGGTCCTTTGCTGTCTCTGACAGAATTACAACGTCATCGGCCAACCTCAAAGTTTTTATTTCTTCCCCATGAATTTTAATTCCTATTCCAAATCATTCTTTTGTTTCCTTCACTGCTTGCTGAATATACAGATTGAATATATCGGAGATAGGGTACAACCCTGTCTCACCCCCTTCTCAATCACTGCTTCCCTTTCGTGCCCCTCGACTCTTATAATAGCCATCTGGTTTCTGTACAAATTGCAAATAGCCTATCGCTCCCTGTGTTTAACCCCCGCCACCTTGAGAATTTGAAAGAGAGTATTCCAGTCAACATTGTCAAAAGCTTTATCTAAGTCTACACATGCTAGAAACGTAGGTTTGTCTTTCCTTAATGCATCTTCTAAGGTAAGTCGTAGGGTCAGTATTGCCTCACGTGTTCCAACATTTCTACGGAATCCAAACAGATCTTCCCCGCGGTTGGCTTCTACCGGTTTTTCCATTCGTCTGTAAAGAATTCGTGTTTGTATTTTGCACCGTGACTTATTACACTGATAGTTCGGTAACTTTCACACCTGTCAACATTTGATTTCCTTGGTATTGGAATTATTATATTCTTCTTGAAGTCTGAGGGGATTTCGCCTGTCTCATACATCTTCCTCACCAGAACGTAGAGTTATGTCAGGACTGGTTCTCTAAAGACTATCAGTAGTTGTAATGGAATGTTGTTTACTCCCGGGGCCTTGTTTCGACTTAGGTCTTTGAGTGCTCTATCAAACTCTTCACACAGTGTCATATCTCCTATTTCATCTTCATCCATGTCCTCTTCCATTTCCGTAATATTTCCTTCAAGTACATCGCCGTTGTATATGCTCTCTAAGTACTTCTTCCACCTTTCTGCCTATCTGCTAAGATAAGTCGTAGGGTCAGTAATTCCTCAAGTGTTCCAACATTTCTACTGAACCCTAAGGGAAAACCAAAATATGTAAACTCAAATACTAGCAATGAACTACAAATAAAAAATTACAATCGAGAAATGAACCCAAGGAAACCGGAATACCAACATGAAAAACAAAACTTTATGAACTTACCCAGGAATCTAATTTTAATTGTATTTGCTTATCGAAGAGAAGATAAATGAGGAAAGGCAGACCAGGAGAGAAATGACGATTCTCAGCGCGTGGCCGAATTTGCCGGTGCTACCGCTTCCCGGAATGACTCAGTAGCGGAATTTTTAGAAGGCCGTAGCTCGGGCAGCATCTCGCCGAGCCACTCAGGTGCCGTCGGCAGCAGCAGCAGGTCTCCTGCCCGAATCTCTGAATCAATTAAAGAAAATTGTGACGCATAATTCGGCGCGCAGCGATTTTAATTGAATGGGCGCGCTGCGTGCGCGGTGGCAGTCGCGGTGATTACCGGGGACTGGGCCGGCTGTAATTTGAGCGACCGCGGCGAGACAATGGGGGCCGCGGGTAATTCCAGGAGCGGCGGCGACGGTGGCTCGCCGGCCTGTGCGCCCGAGTCATTACGCGCCGCCTCTGGCTGCCGGCTCGCCGCCTGCAATGCGCGCGCCGCCTACGCGAGGTGCACCGGCACATGCTGGGGATAGCGGTTACCCTCAAACATTCGCTTTTCAGTTACACCGTTACTTTCGTCTACAGTTTAACCTGACTGTTGAAACCCTTCAAAATAACCAGTTTCTGAAATAAATGATTTTCGGTGCTTTATTGCGTTACTTCCAGAAACAAACCTAGACTTTGTGGAAATCCTAATGAAGATGAAGGAGTGGATCATAATCGTTAAGAGGCTGAGGCAGCGGCAGAAATCGTTCTCGTTGTGTCCAGCAAAGATTGCGAAGGTGAAGGAGATGGACGCGGCGGTAACGAGACAGAAAAGTTACAAGCTGATGACTTCTCTGCATGGTCGCTTTTGGGTGGTGTGAATCTTCCACTATCAAGCAACCACTGATTTAAGGATTCAGTTACTGCACCAAGTTTATAGCACGTCAATAAAATTATAGGTATCTCAATCAAATCCACCTTTTCTTCCAAGGAGCGTAGTGGATTTTTTGTCCATATATGACGTCGCAAATTCGTTGTGCTTCCTTCCGTTTTGAGTCTTGTACAGCAAATGAAGCATTGTTCTTCTTTGCTACCCCAGTTCGTAAAATGCTTCCACGAACTAGGATGGCCGGCCGTGGTGGTCGAGCGGTTCTAGGCGCTACAGTCTGGAACCGCGCGACCGCTACGGTCGCAGGTTCGAATCCTGCCTCAGGCGTGGATGTGTGTGATGTCCATAGGTTAGTTAGGTTTAAGTAGTTCTAAGTTCTAGGGGACTGATGACCTTAGAAATTAAGTCCCATAGTGCTCAGAGCCATTTTTAACTAGGAATGATACCATTCTGCAATACCACTGATGTCGGAAGACGACAGCGAGGAACTATCATTTACAATAGGTGGGCTCAAGTCTTGCACACTGCACGTGCATCCGTATCCGCTTTCAGGCCGTGCCACTAGGGTTGCCAAGAGACTGGCTTTAGCCGGACATGTACTGCTTCTTACAGCAGTGTCCGGTAAGACAGAAGCGGCTTTTGTAAGGGTTTTTAGCGATGAAGTAAAGAACGTAAGGCCCGTTCCAAGCAAATGACGTAAGCACAAATAATATTTATGAGGATTAATACCGAGATGTGCAGGGTGTATCAAAAATAAGCATCAGATTTGGCACGTTTGTATTTATAAAACTAATAAACATATACAATGAATTTTGTTTTTTAATCAAGGGGAAACCCAAAAAGTTGTTTTTCGTACCTTTTCATAGGTGTTCAGTATGCCCCACTTGAGATGCACGGCATATGTAATTGTTCCCACACTGCAGCCAGCATGTCTTGAGTTACAACTTCCACAGCTGCTGTTATGCGATATCTCAGTTCATTGTTGTTGGTAACGTAGGCACATAAACAGAGTATATTTATGAACCCCCACAAGACAGGTCCGGTGATCTTTTAGGCCAGTAACGTAAGGCTGAATAATTTGGTTCAATGTGATCGACCCAAGGTCCAGTAATCCTTTGATTAAAAACTTCCCGCGCTTCCAGATGCCCCAAGTGTGGCGGTGCCCCATCCTGTTGGTAAATGAAGTCTTTCGAATCAGTCTTCAACTGTGGCAAGAGAAAATTTCTCAGGCACATCGAGATCTGTGCTTCCTATAATAGTGTTTTCGGAAAAATAAAAATGGACCATACACGTTTTCCTGCCAAACTGCACAAAAGACATTATATTTTGGAGAGTCCCTCTCATGGTTCAAATGCCTCTGAGCACTGTGGGACTCAACATCTGTGGTCATCAGTCCCCTAGAGCTTAGTACTACTTAAACCTAACTAACCTAAGGACATCACACACATCCATGCCCGAGGCAGGATTCGAACCTGCGACCGCAGCAGTTGCGCGGTTCCGGACTGAGCGCCTAGAACCGCGCGACCACCGCGGCCGTCAGTCCCTCTCATGTTGTGCAACTTCAATGTTGGTCCGTACCCCATATTCTCACATTATGACGCTTCATCTTTCCGTTTAAATGGAATGTTGCCTCGTCACTAAACACTGAGCGTGGAAGAAAATTGTCACCCTTCATCTTGCCAAGAACGAAATTACAGAACACCACAGGCTGTAGTTTGTCACCTTCACGAAGAGCTTGCAGGAGCTGAATTTTGCATGGTTTCACGTGTACACGTCGATGCAACACGCGCCAGTTGGACTTCGGGGGCGTGTTGAGCTGTCGAGCTGCAGGGCGAACCAATTTCTGCAGACTCCTGAAAGTATGGCAGATGCGTTCGACGTCGGTGTCAGACACTCGGCGACGGCCCGGCGATCTGCCTTTACACAAACAAGCTTTTTCTCGGAACTGTTCATGCCATCGTCTAATGCTCTGTCCTGCAGGAAGATCCACATCATACCTAGTACGAAAATCACGCTGAACAATTATTACTGACTCGCAGTGCGCAAAGCGAAGAACACAAAACGCTTTCTGTTGTCCCGAAACCATTTTTACTAGAACGGAAGTGGGCGCACGGTGTTGCTACCTAGCGGGAACTATGTAAAACTCGCGAGTTTTCTCTGTCCCTCTTACGTTGTTCACGCACATATCTCAATAATTAACACAATACTTAGATTTTCTTTAAAATCAGATTCTTTTTGATACACCCTAACTATAAGGATATACAGATATACCAAGCAATGCTGTTCTTATGCTTGTGCCCCATATTTTTCTTCGCAGGCCGAACGAACCTAATAGAATGTGGCGACCAGCTGTTACCAAGACTACCCCCTCCTCCCCCCCGCCGCCGATACATTCACGCGTCTTTCCTACCAGTGTTGAGTCACGCAAGGGCATAGTAAATTTTATTTGGAATTACTGAAATTGGCTGAATATTACTTTGCAATTCCAGAGAATAATGCCATCGTCCACTGAGCATTCTGTTTCATAAACGCCCAGTTGACCAAGGTACGCAATAAATTGCAAAACGACGCAGCCGCAAAGATGTTGTTGTTGTGTTATTCAAAATTATCCTGTCAAGAGTGTCACATAATTATTTCTTAGAAAAATTATGTCCTTGATAAAGTGGGTTCAAATGAGAAACGTTAATACTTAACTGCATATTATTGTTATCTGTTTGTAAGTCTAGCTGAAACAAAAGTTTATGAATTTTTTCACTTTTTGTCCCGGATGAACGTATAATTATTTACTTTGCTTACTGTAGAACTTTATTTTATTCTGGCATAATATTGCCTCAGGATGAAGACAGTAGTGAAGAAGACTGAACACTTTGTTGCTATCATAATTGCTAAATTATATGAACATTTACTGCTACTTTTTTAGTTTTAGTACTTTTATGGTTGTTCTCGCAAAACACTGTAATTGATCATTAATGAACGACTGAAACTCCCCAACTAACTTCTATTCAAAATTTGTAGTCCGGTTTTTACGGTGAAAGGTCCGGCTAAATACATGGCTTCCCGACACGTTTCATAGCTACAGATACATAATTGTCTCAAAAACGCTGTACCTATTTGTATGCCTTACGTTTGTTGCTAGTTCCTAACTGTAGGTGTTGTTATTATTTTAGCGCTGCTCGGTTTTCCCAATCTCTATAAAATCCATCATTTCAAAGCAATTGAAGTTTTACGAATTACCATTACCCATTAAAAAATGTTTTATTTAGAAACCGAATATTTTAACATTGCTGCTGTGGCAAATTGATGTGCCAGATTTTTAACTCGGTTATTAGTAAAGAATGAAAAAAAACCTCTACACTATGAAGCACCAGTCCACTATTTATCAAACTTTGTGCAGATGTCATCAGGCACCGGGAATTAAATGATTAAATATTCATCTCATTCGGAACAAAAACTCCCTCACTTCAAAATTAAATAACATAAAAACAAACATCGATCCGTAAGTTTACTTGGTATGCAGTGGGACATAGATCGTAATTGACTATATCATTACGAATAAAAAATTGTAATCACAAGTAAAAGACGTAAGAGTATATCGGGAAAGCGATATCTCATTGGATCACTACTTGCAGATACCAAAAATAATCTCCTAACAAGTTGGAAGAAAATGAAAACTTATGAAAGAGCGAATGAAGAAGTGGGTAAAACGTACTTATTACAAGAAGAGAGTATAAAAATTCTGTATCAAAAAAGTTATCTGCTTACCTAAAACAATAAGAGATTAACCAAGACATAAATGTGTAATGGAATAACATTATAGGGGCTGTAAATACTATAGTTAACTAAATGTTACGTAGAAAATGGAAGTACCGGAAGAAAAAATGATTAAGCATATGGAATGAAGAAATTGCAAATACAGTAAGAGACCGGAAATTAATTCATCTACAAGCATTCCACAAACAAAAGGACGGGGCAAGAGAGAGACATTTAAAGAAAAAAATGAAGCAAAAAGGAAAGTTCACCAACAAACTTGGGACAAATATGTATAAGTACCGTTGAAGATGAAGTATATGGAAGGAAAATGATGGCCTAGAAAGTGCTTAAGCACCTAGATAGTGAAGAAAGAGATGTAGCAAACATAAATATAATCGAGGAAGAACGATGAATACGATATTATATAAATTTTTAATCTAACAACTCCCTGGCAAAAGAAGAAATGATGAGCCTATGTATATAAATGTAGATCCCATTACCTTACAGGAGTCAGAAACACCATTAAAACAAATGACGACCGGGAAAGGTATGGGTGAAAATGGAATAAATGCAGAATTATGGAGATATGGGTTTTCAATACCAAATAAGAGATTTCTGAATCTAATTAATAGTTTCTATGAAATTGCGAAACCGCCAAAGTTGTTTCTGTTCAAAAGGCAATCAGTTTTGGACCTAAGTCCATTATCCAGCCATCCACGTTAGTCTTATCATAATGTGTGTACACCAGCCACATTACTTGTGTGAATCGATAAGTGCAAGATACTATTTACATACAACAGTCCAGTTCTGGTGCAGTTGCAGATTTTATGATAGGACTTATGTGTATGGCTTGATAATGGACTAAAGTCCGAAACTGGTCGCCATTTAACTAAAAATAAACTTTTGTGCAACTTTGACGGTTTTGTAACTTCGTTTATTCATAGTAAGTTGCTACCTATTGCCATCCAGAATGCTGGAAGTGAGTAATTAATAAATTTTGAAATGGATTTCATATTACAAGATCCTGATCACATGCCCTTGTTTTAAAAAGGGTGCTAGAGGCCGGTGTGAAAAATATAGAACAACTGTCTTCAATACAGGATATGAAATATATGCAAGAATATTAAGCAAAAGACTTCGAACTATCGCAGACGTTTTATTACAAGAAGAACAAAACGTTTTTCGAAAGGTGTGATCCTATGCAGATGCCACTTTCACAGTTAAGCAAGTAATAGAAACAGAAGGAAATATAACCTTGATACTCATTTAGCTTTTACTGGTTGTTAAACGGCATTCGAACGGGCAAGTATGGAATTGTGGGAAATCCTGACTCAAAGAAGATATCCAAATTACCTAATTAATTTATTAAAATCTGTATAGGAAGGCACAACCATCAGCGCACATGTTGGAAATGGAAGGAATAGTAAGAAGACACATATAAATCAAGATGTAAGGCAGGTTTGTAGCCAGTCTCCTATTTCATTTACAACTAGCTGACAAGTTCGGCACTACCTGGTTTCTATTAGAAACGAAACAAGAAATGAACTGCCTTCGGTGTGCAATACGGAAAAACTTTGATTTTCATGTAATTACGAAAACACCTTTGAAATAATGAAACAGTTATAGAAAGAAACGTGTACAGCTGTATAAGTACAGTATCCAAATAAAGAAACATAGTATGCAAAATATAAATTCTCCAAAATGTTTATTTAGCTGAGAGATTGATTATATACATTTTTTCTAATTACAGTACATGTTCAAGCAGCTGGGCGCAGCAGCTTCGCGAGTCCACAACGCGATTCTGTAAACGTCTTCATGACGTGGCAACACTTCTTCAGAGCTGTACAGAGTGCTATTGTTTTCGCTACAGCCGTTTGAGCATTGGACCTGAAAGCTGACAAAAGCGCTGCCAGAGTGTTCCTTAAGTTGACTTGACTGTAGCAGTGTCTTAGTAACAAAGAATAAATGTATTAAAATTTTATGCATGATTCGGTGTTTTTTCACGAATCTCAGTGCTCATGACGTCATATCTTTTGAATTATGTGCCGCACAGATGTAGGTACATTCAGTGGCTTATGTGAATACTGCCCGCAAAATATTTTGCGAATAGAGTTAGTAGCAAGGATGTAATAAGTTTTAATGTCATACATGACGCACCAGTTTTCCACGCACCTCATTGTGTATGACGTCATATCACCTGAACTGTGACAGGTAGATGATTCTCACCCTAACAGCTATTGTTGCCTGACAGTAAGGGATATGAGTGGCAAGTCTGGTTAAAACTGGTCTAGTGGTTTAGGAGAAAATGTGGAACATACACTCACACATACATACATTCATACATTTTGTAATGTGCATGGGTTTATATACACGATCTGATCGGAAACTTGATGTACAAAATTAACGGAGGGATTTGTATTGCACCAAATTTCACACTTAAGACGATGCTATTTGCTGACGGTCTGATTATTACAAGTAAAACTGAAGACGAGATGCAAAGAGCAATACGTGTGCTACAGAAGGTATGTGAGAATTGTAAATTAGAAATTTCCATAAATAAGATAAAACCAGTAGCATTCAAAGGTAAATATACTGCTAGAACGAAAATTGTAATTATTGACTCCACATAAGAAAAAGTTACAGGCTTTAATTGCTTAGGAACATATGTCAGTTATAAATATGAAAAGTATTTTAAAAACAAGATACACATGTTCCAGCAAACATGGGGTACAGTAAATAGAAGCCTAAATACTAAAACCAGAGAAGAGATACAAATCGAGTTTTAAAAAGTAATGGCTGTACCTGCTTTTCTCTATGGATCTAATACACGAACGTTGACAAAAGGTTATAGAAACGAGATACAGGCTGCCGAAATGAAATTCTTAAGGACAGTAAAAGAATGTACCGCTTAGGATAAATTTTTGAGTGAAAAAATAAGGGAGGAACTAGGAATAAATTCTTTTTAGAAATAATTGTCAACTACAGAAATTACGGATGCAGCATCTTGATAGAATGACGAATGACATTATCCCAAAAAGAGTTTTGTGCTATAGGCCTAAGGGAACAAGGTGCCCGGGAAGACCAAGTAAACGATTATCAGATATGTTTCGAAGTCGGAACAGGCAATATTGCCTGATCCATAAAATGCAAAAGAAAAATAACGAGAAGAAGAAAAAAAGAAGACAAAGGTAGATAGAAGACTACAACAAAGATGTAAGAATTTTTTGTAGGTGTCGAAAGAGTGGTTACAAAAAAGCTCATAACAGATGGTGTACGTTATACAGGTTATATCAGCATGTATAAATTAACTCGTTCTCAGCAAGTAGTCTTTGCAATCACGTTGAAATATTTTCAAAATATCTTGTGTTTGCAGTAGAGAAGTTCCGCAAACGAACAATGAAATTTGCCCTCACATCCTGTAGGTCTCAGCGGAAGTTCTGTTGCCCGGCTGATCAAAGTTCAAGCTCGTCCAGATTGATGGAACATTCCCGGTAGACAGTTTCTTTCAATGTTCCACATCAAATGCAGTCACAGGTATTCATACCGGATGAATATGGGGAGCAATCCATACCTGCGCCAGTAAACTTGGGAAAATGCAAAGCGTTCGCATTCGCATTCGGGAGGACGACGGTTCAATCCCGCGTCCGGCCATCCTGATTTAGGTTTTCCGTGATTTCCCTAAATCGCTCCAGGCAAATGCCGGGATGGTTCCATTCAAAGGGCACGGCCGACTTCCTTCCCTAATCCGATGAGACCGATGACCTCGCTGTCTGGTCTCCTTCCCCAAACCAACCAACCAACCAAAGCGTTCGCGAAGTATTAATCAACAAAGCGAAAACCTGTTCGGCGCAATGTGCTTGGGCTCCATCTAGCATGAACCACTTTGTGTTTGGTTCATCCTCCAACACTTGCTGCCGGCCAGAGTGGCCGTGCGGTTCTAGGCGCTACAGTCTGGAGCCGAGCGACCGCTAAGGTCGCAGGTTCGAATCCTGCCTCGGGCATGGATGTGTGTGATGTATTTAGGTTAGTTAGGTTTAATTAGTTCTAAGTTCTAGGCGACTGATGACCTCAGAAGTTACGTTGCATAGTGCTCAGAGCCATTTGAACCATTTTGAACACTTGCTGTGTGCTGACAGGTAATTCCAAAATTGCAAAGTAACATTCACTAGTTATAGAATCTGTTTTTAAAAAAAATGCACAAAATGCCTCGCCTGCGTACCGCAACTGAAAGAGTAAGTTTGAGGCAATGCAGTGGTTTCGCATCGCAAAAATTCTCTGAATCCCAGAGTAAACAGTTGTTTTTTTTATTCACGAATCCATTTAGGTGGAGGAGTGCTTTACCAGAAAATGAGATCCAGCTGATGTTAAACATTTCATTATAAATCATTGCGAAAATCAGGTTTGCAAAGTCAATCCTTTGTCGCACAGCGATTCCTGGTATGCCCTGGTGACTAGAAACATGTGTAGGCTGTTTCTCAGTGTTGTATGCCCGCTGGTGGTACGCTTGAGATCAGTCTCTCCTGCTTTCATCAGACAGATTTTCTGTGGTGTTGCTGAATAAGTCCAGAAACTATAGAGACATTTTCAGGAGTAACTACAGTTGGACTGGGGCTAAAATTCCCCACAAGATCATTAACCACTCTGTATATCCATTGGAATTTTGTGAAGGCTTGCGAAAAGTAGTCACATGAGGTCTCTTTAGAACATTAAATCTTGCTTTAAAACTGTGCCTTTTTCACGTAATGCTGTGTTCTAACCTGCGATATTCCAGTACCGACAAACATTGTTCGATGGAATACATGGCTTTAAGTTCTTCCTTTGGTACGCTAACCTCCTTTTCCATTTCAGTGATGGAAGTGATCGCCCCGGGCTTCGAAGTACTGTTAATATACAATGTGTACTGCGATTACAGCCCCATCTATTTGCAACTTCGAAACTTCTGTATAAGCTTCTGATAACGTTCAAAATAACTTAATATTTGTCGCTTTCTACTACAGGTCTTTGTTTCCTTGTAATTTAATTTCAAAATTAGGCATTCCTTTGATGGACCCCTGTATTTTCATCATGAACATTAGTATGAGGTTTGACCACCAAGGTAACAAATACACACTTGTATTTGTTAATGGCATTGAAGCAACCGTTATCCACACGCCACCCTGATGTATATGTCTTCATGTTTGACACACCTACTGTTCAAGTTCATGAAGATTGCTAGCTAGAGTAAGGTATGAGAGAATACGTCTTCCCATCATAGCCCAGACATGCTCTATGACCGACACATCAGAGCATCGGTCAGTCCAGTATAGGATCCTTAAGGCGGTTTTGATGTGAATTGCTGTTTGAGGTCTAGCATTACCTTCTTCTTCTTTTTCTATTAGCGTTTACACTGTCTAGAATTTACAGGCCCCGCTGTACTCAAGTTTTGGCAAATTTATTGTATCTGACTGTGCAAGCTCATACCCTTCGTACGTCACAGTCGTTAGTTACGTAAGGGAGGGACATCATATGCACCACCTAGCCGTGAATCGTGTAAACTTTGTTCTGTGTGTCAGCGTATTTTAAAGTTTGAGTAATGCATTTTCTGAGGAGGAAAGTGGAGCCGAGCCCAACATTTGCCTAAAAGAATGTAGGCAACCGCCTAAAAATACACTCATGCTGCCCACTGCACCAGCCATGGCTGTTAATCTGTAGCGCGGATTACATATTAATCCGGCTCATGCTGTCTCGCAAGCTAGCACAACGCGCGTTAAGCTACACAATCAGGTGAGGTCTAGCATTATACTCCGTTAATATGCTATTTGGTATCCTGGTCATGAAAGGACTCACAACAGGCATTATACAAGCAGGAGAGGTCAGGCATTATCCTGCGAGAATACTCTATTTAGTACCATGATCATGAGAGGACTCCTAACGGGTGTTATCCTATACGTGCGGGTGAGGTATACCATTATCCGGCGAGAATATGCCGTTTGGTACCCTGATCATGCAAGGCTTACAACAGGTATCATCCAATACGAGCATAAGACGTCTAGCGTTATTCTACGAGAATATGCCATTTGGTATCCTGATCATATAAGAACTCACAACAGGCATTCTCCTGCCAGGTGAGGTTTAGCATTATCTTGCAACAGGATCTACCCTAGACGAACGTCGATGAATTTGGATGTGATCAGCACAGAAAAGGGTAGTATCGTGATCATGAAAGGACTCCCAACGGGTGTTATCCTATACGTGCAGGTGAGGTCTACCATTGTCCTGCGAGAATATGCCGTTTGTTATCCTGATCATGAAACGCTTACAACAGGTTTCATCCAATACGAGCATAAGAGGTCTAGCGTTCTTCTACGGGTATATCCCTTCTCCCATGCTGTATGCTTGGAGAGTTGTCGTGAGTAACATGGGAATGGGTCCCCTGAATCGTGTCAGCTCCTATCGATATTGCGCTTAGTTAGACTATTTGTCTGTCACTGATCTACAGCTCCCCGTGTACCAATACAGGGGGTGTGCATCGAGTTCCGAGCCTTTTTCGGACGTGCGGGGACCGAAACCGCAGTCTTCGTCTGGCAGTGAAGAAACAAGGCAGCGTCTACCAGTGAGAGCGCCCTCTCCATTTCTTGCAGACAAACTAGGCAGGCAACATCAGAGAATGGCGTGGCTTCGTCCATGAGGTCGACACTTGCAGCTGCGAGAGCGTGCTCGCAGGGGCGTAAAAATCGCCGGGTCTCGGGAGGCGACCAGAGGAAGAGTGGTTTACCAGTTTACAGCTGGGACAGTCCCTGTTCAATCGAAAGAACAGAACACGGTGAGCAAGTTCCAGAACTTTGACTGTCGTTGTGATCTCGTGCCGCGAAGCTGAGTTTAGCCCTTTGATAACCAACGGGACTTAAGTGTCCCACAATAGGTTACTTTGTTATTGCAATTATCTGTGCCCCACTACTAAAGGGAAGCCTACTAACAGTTAGCAGGATTCTTATAATTACAGATTGCACCTACAGGTTGTGGTGTCCTCTAGTTTCATTACTAACCCTCGCCGCCGTACTGCACAACGAATTAGTTCGCAGCTGCAGATAGGCAACTCAGTTACCAGTGGCTGCCTTCATGCCTTCCCGCACACATCGTGTAAACGACTTGCACCCGCGAAGTGAGGCTTGTCACGTCACAAACGAAACCACTATTGAGTACCTGTTGTGTGAGTTACGAACTTGGAGAGACGCTCTATCCACTGATGTGTGTCTTGTAGTTTAAGTGCAGTGGTCTTCTGAAACTCTGGAGGTACCTATGAATAATCCTGTATGTGTTACCCCACCCTCAAAACCCCTTGGAAAAAGAAACGGTGGAAATTATTCTTCTCATATTGCTACTTCTGGATGAGATGTTAATTAAAATAACCATACATTAACATTTTTGAAATAAAATTGGTAGTGAAATGGTTAAAATACAGTGCAGTCTGTTCAGCGCCTTTTACTTGGTAGTTAAATACTTACAAACAGATTTGAAAGCATTGCGCTATTTTTAATTTTAAATAGTTTGCGCCCATTTTTTGTTATAATGGGTTGAATTTAAAGTTTTGCTATAGGACTCAGATTGGTCATTTATCAATTTGTATCCAGAGAATAGTTTGCGATACATCTGGTCTGATACTGCTTAGTGACTGCGTTTGATATTACGTTTAAGTGAAGTGATTTCTTGTAGCTTGTTTTTTCAAACTAGTTGTAAGTTATTTAAGAATCACTTGTTGTGAACTGCCTTCAGATACGAGCATTGTTGTTATTTGTTCTTCTTTTAACATGGGGGATTTAAATTATTCAAGCATCTGTTGTTGTTCAGCTGCTAGAGCGTTAACAACAGACATTGTTATTTCAGCTTGGTTGTTTTATTCACGGGGGATTAAATTACTTAATAGTACCTTGAATGATCGTTCTAAGGTGTTTCTGGCTATAGGCAATGTAATGTGTAACTTCTGAGAATTTTAAAGAGGCTTTGTGAACTTGTTAAGTGTGTTTGTTAACTGTATTTCTGTTTTTGTATTAGAAACACCAGTCACTACGGTGTTTGGGCAGATCCTGTAGAATGGTGCTCTCAGTACTATGAACTGGTGCCAGATTTGAGTCCCGCATACATCTCTATCATTGTAAGTTTATTTGAGGATCTGCCCCTACTACTCACTACTACTCATCAAGCACTAGTTAATCGCAACCCCCCCCCCCCCCCCCCTCAGTTTGGCAACACCTTCAGTGTCACCAACGCTCCTTTGTTGGGCACTAGGCAATCGTCTCGAAAGTAGAGCTTACTGGCTCCATGCGGAAGCCGGGTGGGCTACTGTGTAGGTTGCTGTCCCATGCATGGATTCCTACCTACTCATACGGTAGCCAACACTTTCAACATGCCTCAGATTTTATGTGCAGCCAGCAGCCACTAGTTTCAAGAGGTTTGCCTGTCCCGCAGGTGAGTAGGGCTCACTGGATGCATGTCAGTGTGCAGAAACATTATAAAATGTTAAGATAATTCTCATTTATTTTTAATTAGATTACATGTTTCGATCAATCTCGATAATCTTCAGATCTAAGTAGTTGTGTCAGCAACCTGTCTTATCTACTCAGAACCACATATCAATAAAGGAGTGCGGATGCCAATAATGGTGTTGTCGAGCTAGGAATCCTGGAGATACTCTTTGACGTGCTGTTTTATTCATTTGCGTGTCAGTGTTGCCACCTTACCCCTTGCACAGAGCGCAAGGGGACACGAGAAAGGAGCGATGGAAAATATAAACGGATTTGGGATCACGTTCAGACTTCGTCGAATGGTTTTGAAGGATCCCTAGTGATTCAAATTTGTATACCAGAGCAAAAATTGTGGACCAAAGGGGCGAGACGACGTTCAACGGGATGCAGCCCCGCGATGTCCTTAGGGATGGGATGAGTCGTCCGAGGGGCGTCATCAGAGTGAAATGTCAATAATGCTGCACATAGCACCACAAACCGTACTTTTCCGCCACGAAATATGTGACAATGAGCGCCCAAAGCAAAGGGATGTTTTCATTCACGCCCTTTATGAGTCGAACAGAGCCAGTGTCGATAATGAGCAGCGGTGTGTACGAAACATTTTCCTTGGTCGCTCATAAGAAAACGGCGTGATTACAGCACTGAGCATCACGGTTCTGACGTCAGTTGCAGAGGCGTGGAGAGATGGGATAAGATGCGAGTAAGGGGAGGTGTGACAAGTTTCCCACGGGATGACACGGCCATGCTGGCGTTGGGCGGAATGGCAGTGAAATATGGTGCCGATGTGACATCATTAACCCACCTTAAAGATGGTTCAAATGTCTCTAGGCACTATGGGACTTAACATCTGGGGTCATCAGTCCCCTAGTCTTAGAACTACTTCAACCTAACTAACCTAAGGACATCACACACATCCATGTATGAGGCAGGATTCGAACCTGCGACCGTAGCAGCAACGCGGTTCCTGACTGAAGCGCCTAGAACCGCTCGGCCACAGAGGCCAGCAACCCATCTTACGCCTCACAAGTAACGCCGAGCCTGAGGGTGATATCGGAGGGCGCTACATATTAGCACCTTACAGAGGTAGTTTGTAGGCACCTTTGAGCCAAATTTCAAATTACGCGTCGCAGTGGCAAAAAAATTACAGTGATTCAAACCTTGGTGCACAGTTTATTAACACGTAACTTAACAGCTGTTTAGTTATTCCCCATGGAGGTATCGTACAGAATTACTAAGTAGTTTACTGAGGTATGTAAATATGCACACCCTGGCATCCTGACTTGTCTTCTGAAGTAGGCTGATGAAGAGGGGTTTGTGGTCCGATATTGCCTGTAGCAGTGCAGGTTGTTTTTGCTCATTCCTCATTTATCTTAGTAAGCTTCACAAAACCGTTCTTTGTCCTAGAGTGTCTAACAATGGCAGACATACGAGAAAAGTTGCGAAATACTAAATGAACGAAGCGTATCATTAAACTGCTATCGGTTACCTGTTATTCTGCTGCATGTTCGTTGCATACTTTAAGTCGAGGTTCGCAAACTAAATGAAATGATCTCTTTAACAAAATAGCTGTACTGTATTTTTGTGCTGAAAAGCTAAAGACACTGTCACTAAGTCTGTAATAAACCACAATTACCCTTTCCTGTGCACAGTTCTTCATGCCATTGTTAATGTTTATGAATTCTTTTTTACTATTCAGTTGAGCTACACACTCTCACTAACAGTCAGCATACACATAGAACTAGCGACCTTTAGATTGGAAAACGCTACAAAATCAGTCTACTAATAGTCAAGTGCTCACACGGTAATAAATGACTAGATTTGCTCCCCAAAATACAGAAAAAATCGTTATTTCTCAGCAGTAAGGCATTTCGAAGCAAAGGCTGTATAATACAATGTGCAGTGTAAGAAAGACATTCTTCTATTTGTCTAACTAAACCCTTAGAAAGTCATGGTGTGTATGTCATCTTTTCCTCTTTATACCATCCTCTAACACACTGTTCTGCTACAACATACATGTCTGAATACTTCAACAGACCTTCAAAGCAAATTGGAGACACTTCCTTCACCTATGACGCAGATTGCAAAAGTATTAACCTACTGACTCAGCACGAAAAATGCACTGCGCAAAACAATAAAAGGATCATTTCTTTGAAACACTGTCATTTATCCCCATTGGGACGCAGAGGAATGTAATTTATTTGGTAGTGGACTACAAACTTCCCCAGTAATGGTGCAAATGCATGGCGACATGCCGACGTCACCCTCGAGCAACGCTATGCGACGCTTCAAACAGCAATGTGTCGATACATGCGACCAAAAAGACAGAGCTCAGCAGTTGGGGTGAGGTGTAAGGTGGGTTCACGAGGCCACATTGACACAAAATATCACCACAGTTCCGCCTAGCCAGGATGGACGTGGCACACGGTGGGAAGCTCCACACCCTATCTCCTCTCTTCCCTTCACATCTTGGCGCCTGTGTGATGGAGGTCACAGACGCGATACACAACGTTCAAATACTCGATTTTCTTATCTGCGGTCGAAGAAAACATTTCAGACACGCTGCCACTTTGAATCAGCACGGCAAGGCCTCAGAAGGTACGCATAAAACATTATGCGATTTTGTGCTAAACAAGTTCCCTGAAAATTATTTCGAGCAGGTATTTCGTAAGCCCACTCGAATAGCAAACGGCTCCCAAAACACAGTTGACCTCTTAGTAACAAAAATAGTCCTGAACTAATAACGAGCATCAAACCAGATACAGGTATTAGTGAATACAGGTTTATCATAGCGACGCTGAATACCGTAAATCGCAAACCCACCAAAAATAAACGAAAAATATATCTATTCAAAAAAGCAGATAATTATTCGATTACCGCCTTCCCGAGAGACAATCTCCACTCCTTCGAAATTAACAATGTAAATCTAAACCACATAGTGCTTGAATTCAAAGAAATAGTATCTACAACAACTGGAAGCTTTATACTAAACAAATTAACAAACGACGGAGCTGATCCCCCATGGTACACAAAACGGGTCAAACACTAGCAGAAACAACGAAAAAAGCAAACCGTATTTAAAAGGACGCAAAATCCTCAAGTTTGGCGATCTTTTACAGAAGCTCGAAATTTAGCGCAGAATTCAGTGCGAGACGCCTATAACAGTTTCCACAGCAAAACTTTATCTCGAAACGTGGCAGAAAATCCAAAGAGATTCTGGTCATATGTAAAGTATGCTAGCGACAAGACACGATCAATGCCATTTCTGCGCGATGTAAATAGAAATATTATCGATGACTGTGCTGCTTATGCAGAGTAGTAACAGATACAGATTTCCGAAATTCCTTCACCAAAGAAGGAGTAAATATTCCAGAATTCGGATCAAGAACAGCAGGCAACATGAATAACTTGGAAGTAGATCTACTCGGAGCAGTGAAGCAACTTAAATCACTGAATAGAAACAAGTCTTTGGGCAGGTCTGTATACTAGTCAGGTTCCTTTCAGAGTATGCTGATGCATTATCTCCATACTTAACAATCATATACAACCGTTCACTTCCCGACGAAAGATCCGTACCCAAAGACTGGAAAGCTACAGAGGTCACACAAAGTTCAATAAAGGCAGTAGGAGTAATCCAAAAAATTACAGACCCATGTACTGACGTCGACATGCAGCAGGATTTTGGAACATTTATTGTGTTCGAACATTATAAATTACCTCGAAGAGAACAGTCTATTGTCACATAGTCAACACTGACTTAGAAAACGCTGTTCTGATGAAACTCAACTAGCTCTTTACTCACACGAAGTGTTGTGTGCTCTGGACAAAGGATTTCAAATTGGTTCCATATTTCTAGATTTCCAGAGCCTTTCGACTCCGTACCCGAGAAGCCGCTTGTAATCAGATTGCGTGCTTATGGAGTATCGTCTCAGTTACGCGACTGGATTCGTGATGCAAAATCATCGAGTAAGACAAAAGCGATTTCTGGTGTTTCCCAGGATAGTGCTGTAGGCATTTTGTTGTTCCACGTCTATACAAAAGATTTAGGAGGAAATATGAGCAGCCATCTTAGGTTGTTTGCAGATGATGCTGTACTTATCTCCTAGTTAAGTCAGCAGAAGACAAAACCAATTGCAAATCGATTTAGATAATATACCTGTATGGTGCGAAAATTGGCCCTTGACCCTAAATAATGAAATGTGTGAAATCATCCACTTGAGTGCTAAAGTGAATCTTTTGAACATCGGTTACACGATAAAGCAGTCAAATCTAAGGGCTCTAAATTCAACTAAATACCTAGGAATTACAATTTGGAATAACTTAAGTTGGAGAGAACACACAGAAAATGTTGTGGACAAGGCGAACCAAAGACAGCGTTTTATTGGCACAACACTAAAGATGCATCAGATCTACTATAGAGGCTCCCTAAACTACGCTTGTCCGTTACGTTTTGGAGTACTGCTGTGAAGCATGGAATCCTTACCAGGTAGGGTTAACGGAGTACATCGAGAAAGTTCAAAGAAGGACAGCATGTTTTGAGTTGTTGAGAAATAGGGAGAGAGCGTCACGGACATGGTATAGGATCTGTGGTGTACATCGTCAAAACAAGGCGTTTCTCGTTGCGGCGGGATCTCCTCACATAATTTCAATCACAAACTTTCTTCTTCGAATGCAAAAATATTTTTTTTTTACTGCGAAAATAATGAAATCAGAGCTCACACGCAAAGATATAGGTGTCTTTTCTTTCCACGCACTGTTAGAGAGTGGACTAACAGAGAATTATTGTGAAGCAGGTTCGATGTATCCTCTGCCAGGCACTTAAGTGTGATTTGCAGAGTAGTCTTGCTGATGCAGAGGTAGGGAGCACCACAGTTAAAGTTGAACAGCTTTGTCTTTGAATCGTTAATTTTTAATTTAACAACACATTAGGGTTAAAAACTATACTCATTTCACTCCCTAACCAAGGAAAACATAATTACTATAATACAGCTTACCCTGTAGGCCAATGGCGTGCTTCTTTTCATAGTTCTTTACCAGACGTCGTTTCAGAGTGCTGTATGAGATGCCATATTCTTAAGAAGCTCTCAAACAATTCAATCCACCATACCTTAAATGCTGCGTACCCATTTGTTGGGTTTCTTCAGACGACTGACCCCTGTTTGAATTTCTTACATACGTTCGAGGCATTTCCTACGAAAATAACGGCTGTATGAGTGGGGAATAGAATTCTTCACATCATCCCTAGAAAACTGTGGCATCTATCCGGAGGATCTAGATAAGATGTTACTTTCCGTGACCGGTAAAATACGTCCACCGCATGGAAACTACGAATAGCAAAATACACTACAACGTAGTCACTATGCTCAACTTGACTAACATTTGCCTTCCTTGCTTTATTTATACACTCGTAAGCATTTGAAAATATCTGTGCACAAATAAAAAGCCGTCTGTTTTAGTCTTTACCTTGTATTTGTTGGTTTAAAAACAGAGGAACAATAAACAAAGCCATATGGGCAGCTGCCTTCCCGTCACACTACAGACAGCACGTGCCCTACATGATAGTGTTGGCATCTATCACCACCCGTCGAAAATGTCGGCTTTAGGCATCTGGCCCTGAGAGGCATCACACTCGATACGCTCTACAAGGTTTATCGATTTGCTGTGATCTAAACACCTTTTCAGAACTAAATGTGAAAATAATATAGTTCCTCAAGGAAGACCGCTTTAAAGACGCTGAATATTTTGTTGCCTTTTTAAGACTACGATAAATATAAAGTCACTTGTTACACCGTACTATTTCTGACAAAGTGCAACAAATTCGATAGCAATTAAATTAATGATGTATTATTCATATTGTATACTGTTTGCAAATTAGGTAGACTGATAAGGTAAGGAATGAGCAGATTCTCCACCGAATCGGCGAGGGAAGGAATATATGAAAAACACTGACGAGAAGTAGGGACAGGGCTATAGGACTAAGATATCTGTTAGGACTTCAGGGAATAACTTTCTAGGTGCTAGAGGGAGCTGTAGAGTGTAAAAAATGGAAACGAAGACAGAGATTGTGTAAGGTGGCAGAGTGAATGAATGTCAATTTCACACCTTACATGAGAGATTTTATATGTCGTAACAAGTAGATGAGTATGTCACCTGACAGGCTTCAGCGGTAATGAGCAGATTTGCCTATTAAAATGTACGGCATGTAACGCAAAGGGATGACACTCGATTCGACACTATTAACACACCAAACCCAAATCCTGCATGTCAGTGAGCAAGCGGTGAAAAAGCTGCTGAAGGAAATGTTTTGGCTTGGGGGCAGACGCGAGTTGCAGCGTCATGGATCGAGTGCAACAGAAAGGACAAAGGTAGGGGACAGTCTCCTAGGAAAGACATAAGCCAGAAAACTTCGGAGACTCTCCTCTGAACCAGTATCAAGTGTAGAACAGGGTGCATCATGCTCTGTACGACGCTAAAAGAGGAATTTTGAGTGAACACTGCATTCACCTCGGCTGACATTCAGCTAGAAATTAGCTGAAGAGTCGTCGAGGTCCAACAGTGGAGAAACGAAATAGCCATGTAGTTAATTGTTCTTGTGAGAACTGAGAGGACATTGTAGTTGCATGTTTTCTCACCTAACGAGAAACATATGTCAGTCTCTGCTGATAAAATCAGTAAAGGTTTTGATTAGCTTTTTTTATGGGATTTTCAGAGGGTGAGGTCAGCCCAGCAACGAGCAGCTCATCGCAGATAAGTTAAATGCCGCTTGCAGAGGCGTAAACTTGTTGGTTCACCAGCTTGCATCCACTGTGAACTCGAGCAACCTTGAGTAATCTTCTGCTCATCTTGTCAACAAACCATTCTCTGTAGATTTGATTGTCATGCTAAATAGAACCAAACTTAGAACCGGAATCAGATGATTTGTCGTAATTTTGGTCAACTTCAACTTGTAGATAACCTTCTATTTAAATTTGATATTATTGTGTTCAGTGTAATTTCGGCTACACAGGATGTAGTGCGTTACCTTGACAACTGTTCTACCATTGTGATGTCACAAGCTATGTAAATTCGTGTACTTCTTTCACAATAATTATGAAATTAAACAAAATGTGTACAGCTGAACACCAACGTGCTCTGTCCTAGAGTAAGGGTTCACTCCTAACCCCAGTCACTGATTCTACAGACGCTAATGCATTCACAGGGTGTTTTTGCTGATGTCTGACGAATGTGAAAAGGAGTAGAATGTCAGAATTCGAATACATCCAGCATATAATTCAGGTGCTAATGCTACTCTGAGATGAAAAGCTTGATACAAGTGGGGAATTCGTGATGGGCCACATCAGACCAGTCAGAAGGCTGATGAAAAAAAGAAAAGCCTACGAACGGCAGATCAGTGCCAGTTCGAATTTATCAAGACGATACAGCTGTTGAGTTAAAACGTACTGAGCTACTGTAAATGTTTATTCATTTATTTGAATTTTAACGGTCTACTAGTATTCCAAAACGTAATGAAGGTGAATAAATATGTTTCAATGTCTGATATACAAAGAAAGAAGTTGAATGTTTCATAATTACGTTATGTCTAGAGGCTTTATTATTTGAGTGGTTTGGTTTTTCCCTGCTTCTCTGTAATATATAGGGTGATTCAAAAAGAATACCACAACTTTGAAAATAGAGAACTCTGCTCTTTCTGTCACCGACTGAAGGAAGCTCTGAAGTTTCATTTGGTGGTTCATTTGGTCTCTAGGAGCGCTGTTGGCCACGTAGCCTTAGTGGAGAGATGACGACAGCTCAACAAAGGTTTTGTGTTATCAAGTACGGCAAACGTTAATCGACAACAATTGTTCAGTGTGCATTTCGCACCAAGCACGGTGTTCAACCCTCCTGATAGATGGTGTATCAAACGTTAGTGTACACAGTTCACAAGGAAAGGGTGTTTGTGCAAAGGGAAATGTTCCGGACGGCCCCGCACGAGTGAAGAAAATGTTAGCCGCATTCAGGAAGCATTTGCTTGCAGTCCTTGAAAATCGATCTGCAGAGCTAGCAGAGATCTGAAAATTTCACAACCGATCATTTGGAGAGTCCGTATCATCTACGATTAGTTAAAGCCCTGTCCGACGCTGATAAAGTGAAAAGGATCGAGTTGTGCGAATTGTCCTTGAGCAAATGGAAATGGGTGACAGGTTCATATTGTGTTTAGACATGAAGCAACATTTTGCATGACAGGGGAATCAATCGGCACAATGTCCGTGTATGGGGCACTGACAATCCGCTGGGAAGCAATTCAGCGTGAACGTAATTTACCTAAGGTGAAAGTTTTGTGTGCTTGCCTTTCAGCCAATAAAATTTGTTGTTTCTATTTTCTTCGAAGATGCAACTGTTACTGAGCAAACCTATCTGGAAATGTTGCCGAAGTGGTTGTTCCCCACAACTCGAAGAAGAAGCACGTCAGTTCCTATGTCAGCAGGATGGGGCACCACCCCACTGGCACTTAGGTGCACATGCTTATTTGAACGAAAAGTACCCACAGCAATGGATCGGCCGCCAGCCAGCTCGTGACAGAGCACTTCATCACTGGCCTTCAAGAAGCCCTGACCTCAGCCTCTGTGACTTCTTTTTTTTGCTGGGATACGTTAAAAATAAGGCGTTTCGACCACCTATACCAGCTAACACACGGGAATTACTTGAAGTAATAACTGCAACTATCCAAACCGTTACGCCGGAGATGCTACGAAGAGTATAGGACGTTTTCGAGAGCTGGGGTGTTGTCGCTTGAGTGTCTGGAGGGGGTCATATAGAACATTTATGGACTTGTTTTCTACTGAAAAAAAAAGGTTCGTTAAGTGCCCTTCACATCGATTAATTACCTAATGTTCTGTCATGTTACTTTGACTAAATACAGATTTTCAAAGGTGTGGTATTCTTTTACAGCCACCTTGTATTTTTGGTTCAAAAATGTTCAAATGCGCGTGAAATCTTATGGGACTTAACTGCTGAGGTCATCAGTCCCTAAGCTTACACACTACTTAACCTAAATTATCCTAAGGACAAACACACACACCCATGCCCGAGGGAGGACTCGAACCTCCGCCGGGACCAGCCGCGCAGTCCATGACTGCAGCGCCCTAGACCGCTTGGCTAATCCCGCGCGGCTGTATTTTAGGTGATGACTTCTATTTCTAAGGAGGTGTTGCTTTTGTTCTAATGAACATTAAAGCTGAATTAGCTGAAGAAGTGAACAGGAATTGATGTGTACTCCAAATATGTATGAGTTGCCACTCTAAAAAAGACTACAAGTCATACTGAGTTTGCAGATACACTTAAACTATAGAAGAAGTGGTAGTAGTAGGATTGTAAATAATTTACGAACGAACTTAGGTAAGGATTATTTCAAGAAGCTAATGGGAAATCACTGCTGGTCGATTTCGATTTTCACAGCCTCAGTTGTGGAGTAAGGGTAATGACGTTTAAACGTTTCTGTGCACAAGGTGCATTCGAATAGACTGCCGTGGTGTAAGATCTACTAAGTCAGTACAAACAAACAAGACATAGAATAATTTTTATGAGACTTACTAATGTTATAGATAATGAGGGTAGGGGCAGTCATCATCTGCTGTCCAGTACCAGACACATCAAAATGATATGTAGTCCCCACTGTGCAATAGCATAAGTTGAGATTATCAGTAGAAGATAATAAACGCTTAGTACTGCAATATGAAGTTTATTTTACCCATCATGGACTCATTATAATGTCTGACTTTGGAAAGTAGCTGAAAGTAACTAGTGGAAAATATAGCAGCTATATAAGTACATAATGTCGCTATAATATTGGTAGCTTTAAACGTCTGAAATTCCAATAATTTGCTAATGACTCCACAAACTACTGCTTGTAAGAACATAAGACTGGTGTTATTTATGCATCCTGTACATAAATGTGCAATCAAAAACGGCAGAATGCAATGTTAACAGTAACCAATACCCAAAAAGGGAAATAGAAGTAATCCGCTGAATTACAGGCCCATATCACTAACGTCGATTTGCAGTAGGGTTTTGGAACATATACTATGTTCGAACATTATGAATTACTTAAAAGAAAACTATCGTTCTTGTGAAACATAACTAGCTCTTTATATTCATGAAGTAATGAGTGCTATCGACAGGGCATGTCAAATTGATTCCATATTTTTAGATTTCCAGAAGGCTTTCGACACCGTTCCCCACAAGCGTCTTCTAACCAAACTTCGTGCCTATGGAATATCGAATCAGTTATGTGACTGGATTCGTGATTTCCTGAGATCTCAGTTCGTAGTAACAGACGGAAAGTCATCGAGTAAAACAGCAGCAATATCCGGTGTTCCCCAGGGAAGTGTTATAGGCTCTCTATTCTTCCTGAACTATATTAACGACATAGGAGACAATCTGAGTAGACCTATTAGATAGTTTGCAGATGATGCTATCATTTACCGTCTTGTAAAATCATGAAATGACCAAAACGAATTGCAAAATGATTTAGATAAGATATCTGTATGGTGCGAAAAGTGGCAATTGATCCTGAATAAAGAAAAGTGTGAAATTATTCACATGAATCCTAAAAGAAATCCGCTGAATTTAGATTACGCGATAAGTCACACAAATCTTAAGACTGTAAATTCAACTAAATGCCTAGAGATTACAATTATAAATAACCTAAATTGTGGGTAGAGCAAACCAAAGACTGCGATTCATTGGCAGAACACTTAGAGGATGCAACAGTCTAATAAAGAGACTGCTTACACCACACTTGTCCGCCATATGCTGGAGTATTGCTGTGCGGTGTGGGAGCCGCATCAGGTGCAACTGACGGATTACATCGAAGAAGTTCAAAGGAGTGCAGCTCGTTTTGTACTACCGCGAAATAGGGGAGATAGTGCCACAGACATGCTACTTGAATTGGAGTGACAAACAAGGGCGTTTTTCGTAATTTCAATCACTAGGTTTCTCCTCCGATTGCGAAAACAGTCTGTTGGCACCCGCTGTAGTCTAATAAATATGTAATGTACTGATCGACTGTGAGAAAGCTAAGTGGCAAAGACGTTATGTGAGAGACTCTATGATAATTATGTCGTTGACTCGGAATATTACTCTCTCTGTGGTTTACTCGTAACTAAGGGTAACTAGAGTTTTCTGCTCACTTGTTTTGATGTTATGTGGAGAATTGTACAAGAGACACAATAAACCGTTAAATTATTACATGAGAACAAAGGTGAGCGTCACGACCTTTATTAGTATTTTTCGAAGTATTGAAATAGTAGTGCCGGCCGCGGTGGTCTCGCAGTTCTAGGCGCGCAGTCCGGAACCGTGCGACTGCTACGGTCGCAGGTTCGAATCCTGCTTCGGGCATGGGTGTGTGTGATGTCCTTAGGTTAGTTAGGTTTAAGTAGTTCTAAGTTCTAGGGGACTAATGACCACAGCAGTTGAGTCCCATAGTGCTCAGAGCCATTTGAACCATTATTGAAATAGTAGAATTGTTTCAGATTGAATGCGACGTGTACGGGAAGAGACGTGGACAACAGCACTCGAACCTGCAATCTCATGTATGAATAGTTGCTAAAAATATCCAGCCGTCTCTCCCAAGACTATTCGTACGAGCAACAAACAGTAACACTTTTAACAGCACTATCAGAGACAATTTTATCACGTTGTTACGACCTTTTACTGCGAGCATAGTACATCGACAACAGACAAAATCAATAGACAAACACATAAAAGAACCTACCACACCTTCTACATAGGGAGACATGATCATCACGATAAAATAAGAGAAATCAGAACTCGCACAGAAAAATTTAAGTGTTCGTTTTTCCCGCGCGCCGTTTGAGAGTGGAACGGTAGAGAGACAGCTTGAAGGTGGTTCGTTGAACACTCTACCAGGCATTTTATTGTGAACAGCAGAGTAATCACGTAGATGTAGATGTAGATGAAAATGGTAACTTGTTGTCTCACTTTCAGTGATATTCTTTGTGAGTATTATCTCGTGTCACATCATTCCAGCTGTTAGTGCTCCTGACTTAACAAGATCTCCATAGACATATGTGACATCCAGTGCGGAGACAGTTAACCCCTTCTGTCTCCCATTCATCCACCCACCCCACTGTTACATTCAAATATGGAGATGTCTACGTAATATCTTTCTCTGTCTTTTGTGTGTGTGTGTGTGTCTGTGTGTGTGTATGTGTGTCCTTACGTATTTTCAGATAAAATAACGCCATTCAAATACTTTTGGACAGAGAACAAAATTAAGAATGCTTGGATACATTTTTAACATGCCAGTTTATGCAATTCAGGTGAAGCTTATGTATTTTTGATATGGAAAACCTATGGTATTGTGAATATTTGGACATATTTTGATAAGTAATTAAGGTCGTTTGGATAATTTTGAACACGGCGCAAAACTGATTGTCTATTTCGTTTTAATCACTGATGCTTCATTTTAACGCCCGGTAAAATAATGGGCTGTGATTGATTGTTTCATTGGATTTTTTCTTAAGTTCCACACGAACTCCATCTATCATTTTTTAAATTTTCTACCAGTGCGATCTTGCTTTGTGACAGCTGCGATTATGACATCAATTACCATTCTCCTGACTCTATACAACCAGAAAATATTTGCAAAACTGTCTCTACACCCGAACACAGGGCAGAGGGGTGCACTGGAACAGCCATAGCAGTACTACTTTCGACCATTCTAGGGTTTCTCTATGAAATTTTCCTTCCAGCTCCATGTTGTCTATCCCAACATGCCTTAGCATACATTAGCAAGTGTCTCACTAACCAGCTCCCAACTTACTTAAAATAGTTATGGGTTCTTCCCCTCCAACCTTTAAGTACCTCGCAACACCCATTAACACAAACCTAGTCAAAGAAACTAGATCTTCAGTTCTAGGCTAAGGCTTGACATCAGTAGATTTGTGTCCTGGATGCCACTTTCTTTCTCCTTCAGCATCCTAATACTAGTAAATTTCTTGTTCTGACTACTCTGTAATTCCATTTGTTAGTTGATAATACGTTTCGCATGCTATTAGGTCTTCAGTTTTTATCGGTAGACAGTCATTGCCGAGTTTGCTAACCTTAATCACTTTGGTACTTGCGTTGTTTGTTTGTAGTGTTACTTCTATGCTAATTAACTTGTCCATTCGGTTGGATGGTCCTCCTCACTTTCTATAGTAAGTAATAAGTCATGTACAAAGAACATTATTAATATTTATTTTCTTAGCACCTACACGAACTAACAAAATTACTCCTTACAAAAGGAATAATTATGTGAGGGATGCTGCTAACATTAGCAAGTTTATTTTGACTCTGAGTAAAAAATCAACTTACGGTTCATGACATTTCCTTTTATCGCAGATTCTGTTCTTAATAATTAACCACGATGAATAATATCCTCACGCCATTTCAGTAGGTAAGTCGCCCATAATTCTACCTGCAATTGCTACTCGTTCACCGCCTTTTGAGCAGTATAAAAACTATTTTTGTAGTTAGGGAGTCTATTTATCAACATCGAGGTTTATTATACTTTTCCTTGAACTCATATATAATCATCCTGCAGTATATGCTTTATTACAGTCAGATAAAACAAGTAACGCATCATTTAGTGTACACAGACTTCGTCCTGAAATATTTGTTCTTTTATTACCCACTTTCTCGAAGTACCACTTCACTTACTTAATTACATTATAGCGAGGCTATTTCGTAGTTTATCGGTTCTGTAATTAAACACATGACGTAAAGCTGTGCAAAACTGTTCTAGATATATTCGTATATGGAGGGAGAATGTACGTTTCGTGGTCTGCCTTAGAAAGTTATTCTGCTTCAAGACTCCTGAGGTATAAACCATTTATGGCTGCGTTTGGAAAGTCTCTTTAATTTTTAGTATACAGGTTAACTCTCACAAAGTATGAAAATGTAATTTATTTCATTAAAATAAGGTCAATATGCATAACATTTATTTATCACTAGTCGTTAAAATTGAACGAAATAAAGCAGCGTACTCCTAAATTACTTTCCTCTAGTAAGAATCACATCTGATTCCCTATCCAACTACTTTTCAACCAATATTTATTTACTCAACCAAAAAAGTGAATGAGATGCAGAGATCCTAGATTACCCTCAAGGAACGAAGATTAGTGTTTAACGTCCCGTCGAAAGGGCGATCATTAGAGATGGGGCACAAGGTCGACTTACGAGAGCACAGGGAACGAAATTGGACGTGTTCTCTTCAAAGGAAACATCGAGGCCTGGAGAGATTTAGGGAAATCACAGAAAACCTAGCTCTGATTGGCTGGACGGAGATGATTGCACTCGACAACAGGCACACATGAAGAATATCAGCTACAGCAAATAATATATTTTACTCAATTTATTCATTGATCTGAACGCTGTGTCATAACTAAAACAAGGATTGACTATTTCTCAAGATGTTTTTCTTTGAAGTGAGATCCACAGTTCCATGAACAGTTATGACACTATATCGCCTCCAATTGTTGAACTTAATGTATGCACCATTGAATAATTTCGGCGTTAGGCCATTTTCAAGTAAGCTGTCAATAATAAAAGCATTTTAAGAAAACCTTAATTATTGCTGCCCTTAAAAACGGAGACAAAACAGATCACAGATTACGTTGTTTTTAGGCTGGGGAAACAAGCGATTCCATATTTAAGATTTCAAGTGAAATGTTGTCAGTTTTTTTGTACGCACTCATATGACAACAGTACTAACGAAAAATGGAAACGTGCTCCACTTGTGCTCATGTCGTTTACTTATTTGATCCGCAAATGTTCATCCACTTTGAAGTTGCTGCCTCCAGCTCTCCTCTCCCTTCCCTTGTTTCCCAACTGTTGTAGACCATTTGGATGAAGTATAAATGGCATAGTAAGCTGAATTACTATGATTTATGGCATCAGACACTTCGACATTTCTGTACACATGTGAAGATTCGTGACTCATTATCTTGTAATATTTGCCCCAGTATGTTATTCCACTATTTTAATTAATATCACTTATACAAAATTGTTAAGGCTTTCGTGGCCACTTGTTGACAAACTGCCTATTGGCTTCTGTTCCACTATCAAAATATGGCTGCCTCTACATTTACTTGACATCATCCTTAATCAGTATGATTTACGGCCCAAAACCGGCGTTATTACTGTCCAGTGGTATTTGCTGCAATGTATGACTGCCTTCCATTTCTATATTTACAGTTTTGGGGCAATTAGTTACAGTTTTGGGGCAATTTCTTGCAATTTTGCCGACTATGTCTGATACTGCAACATATTTCCTTTCTATATTTACAGTTTTGAGACAATTATTTTCATTTATATTGCAGTTTGTATCAGTTTGGTGGAATCCCACCATCCCACTATTTCAAATATCCACTTTTCGGTCGTCGTCCAAAGATACTTGTAAATACAAGACTTCAAATGTTTTACCGACTGTTTAAACCTTATCACCTACACCAATCTAAGATCCTCTCCAAGGAGTTTCTCCCTGTATTATTAGTGTGTTAAGATAATTATGGTCTGCACACAATGACATCCCTATCAGGCTATCAGGCTGTCTTTGAGGACTGTGATACCACAAGATTATGGTAGAGTTATACATTACGCAAGAAATAAAATAAGAATTCAGGTAAAATGCTTCTACAGCAAATATGTACAAACCCACTTCATCACAAAATTATACTAATGTCCCACACTTCTGCTGCCATAACTACCATCACGGGGATAGTAAGTGGAGAGGTACACACTTTGTTTAAAACAAGAAAACATGTGGGAGGTTATGTTCGTCCACACTGTGCCAGTGCCTGCCATCCTCTACAGTGGTCGTGGTCACTGCTGCCCCCTGTCAGATACCAGTGTGGCGTACAGAGGAATGAAGCAAAGCGACTGCTGGTTCTTGCATGCAGAGTAATAACTCCCACCCCTCCACCACTACTTACCACTCAGAGAACAGATATCTTTTATTCACCGCTCGCTGGATTCGTCGTCTGTTGCAGTCACCACGTAAAGGGGAGGGGGGGGGGGGGAAGGGAGGGGGGAATGAGCAGCCGCAAGTCTTAAACACACTCTTATAATTTTATGTCTCCTAGCAGTAAGGGATAATCCCAGAAATGGGATGTTGTTAACATTCCAACATTACAATATACTATTCCTTCCTGTATCCTCCTACACAAATACTTCAGTCGTGTAAGTTAAATGCACGAAACTGCTGTACAATAACGGCATAGGTTCTGCAGAGCCTATGCGAAGGTCATGGGTCTCCTAAGGGGGTGCTAGATGGGGCTTCCCTCGCAAATGAAACATATCTTTTATTACTGACAAGCACTGAAGTTCTTTTATAAACAACTCTGTTAGTCACAATTCGTACCAAAGGCGCTGGCTTGATGGGCAGAATGTAATCTGTTACCTAATGCTGTAAAAAGGAATTTCATATTTTTCTTCGCAGAGTAGAATCCTTCGATACCTAGAATAACCAATATTCCAGCAGCACCGAACTAACTCCACTTTTAGCTACCTCTAGTGCACTGTGCGGGCTACACTTTGCATACACAATAACATTAAATGTTTCTGCACAACTGCCAGTAGATATTAACAATGCTGTGCCTACCAGTCGAAAAACATTACCTTTAGGGCTGCTGGGCAAAAATACTTACACTCTTCTGAATTACTCACAGTTTCTGTAATATCTAGTTTGGGGTATACATATGTCACTGTCCTACTGATTGAGTAGTGATAATTACTGCAAAATGTAATATTCCTCGTTCCGTCTGATGAATGCTTCGGTGTAATGACGACAGCAGCTCTCTAGACTTTGAATTGTGATTTTTAAGCCTCTTCCTGGGTGGATGAATTGTCTTTTCTTAAAATTTCTCTCGACCAGGCGTCTGATTTTGCTTTATGTAGCTATTCCACTTTAGTTCACTCCAGATGATTTTCCCAGGTATTTCACAGTTTCTAATAACACTGTAATAGAATAATAATGTCTCTCTTCTCCTGTGTACTTGTAATGTGTTACTACCTGCAGAATAACTGTATTTGTTGAGAACAGTAACAATTTGGGGTGTATTTTTTTATAAAGGCAGTGGGATAACGAGACGTTTAATGCCCAGTCCTCTAAGTATTTTTGACACCATTAGACTCTAATAGCCCTCCCTATATTGTTGTTTAAACAACTAACATGATAAGCTAAATTCTGAAAGACCGTACTTGTAATCGAAAGTATATAAATGGTGAGCAAATAGGGAAAGACGGATTAATAGTCCTCCAGAGCAATGATCAAATAGGCTTTTTTGCCGCACATCTATATATCAATTACTCTTTTAACAATAGCAGTTTATATTGCTCCCTTAAGATAGTTATTTTGCCATATAATCTGTTTGCCGTTCGCTTCACCAGTTCCCGTTCCATAACACATCAACTGCTCTTAAAGGAGCAGTTTCTTTACTAGGGAACATTTGAAGTCCATTCCACACACTGGTTCTTTTTCGTAGGACCTGTGGAATACCAATATTTGTGGGATCTAAATATAATTCAGTAACATCTATATTTGATGGTATTGTTTGGAATAATATTCTAAAGCGATACACACTGCCAACTCCCAATCTGTTTGCTGAATTTTTTTATTACTGTGATCCACGATTAGTTGTCTGTAATTATACACATCCATTACAACAGTAAACATGCATCTGTTTTGTATGCACAGTGCTCCTCTATACTTTCATGGGAAGGAAAGTTAATTGTGGATATTTATTAAAGTATCAGCCTCAGTGTCTTTTTAATTCGAGGTGTCACTTCCAAGCAAGCATTACATCCCACAGGGGCAACTGTCACTGCCGCCCTGGTTAATATGTGGTGCTGGGAAAGTGAGTGGGGGCAACACGCTCGAAAATAAACACGACGGTTTCATCTAAAACATTTTCTGTTTTTTTGCTTTTGTGAGACTATTCAGCTATCTGTTCCAGCTTCCAAATTCTGTCTACCTTACGCAGCATCCCCCTTACATTCTTAAGTGTGCTTGGTGGAGTCATTAGGCCGACGTTATGAGTATATATGTGCCATGTGGAATTTTGGGGCCACAGATTCCTGTTCCGCACCATGTAGCACGCACGCATTTAAAATGTGTGCTGTGAAATGTCATTTCCAGCATCGAAGTATACCATTTCCCAACTTATTAATTATAGAGCTGTAATGATCCCACTTTTTAAAGGAAGTGGGCGACACTAACTTAGTTTTTCATAAATAATCACGTATTTATCTCTGTGATGCACTCCCGATACTAAATATAGCGATGCAATTGTAATTTGCAGTGGATGTATTCTTATGCTATTTACCCGCAAGGTTTTCAGACAATGATTTTTTTCCAACAATAGCGTGTCAGAAATTTTCTGTAACATGTAGTAAATTGTCACAATTTAGCAGTATGTGCTTGCAAAATTTATTCAACACAAGCGATACGTAATTTGTTGTATAACTTTGAATGCCTCGTCACCTTCTGTTAAAACAAACATATTTAGTGTCACATCCCTCTTACATAGAGTGAGTCATTTAAAAGTTGCACCGCAAAATATGCGGAAATGGAAAGTGCTATAGACGTGTGGTTTTCACAAAATGAATTAGTAGTCTGGGGCTCGTATTGTTAGCTAATAAAAATAATCTAATAATACTTAGAAAGTGTAATTTTTGTCCAAAGAACCTTTTTTAATGGAACAATGCCTACTGACATTAACAGACTAAAAGTAGTGTAACTTAGGATGTGAGTGGTGTTTGTTGCATGATTCAATGCGAGTTGTTTACGAGATATCGTAGTTTGAATAGTTCCCACACCGACAACTGTACTGGACCTGTGGTAACCCACACTAAAGAACAACAAAAGTACATAAACTAGTTTTATGAATTCTGACCAGTAATGAGACAACTGACCATCACAGGTTGTGTTCAAAATGACCATCAGCAGCGGAAATACATGCTTCAAGTCTGGTATGAAACGACTGCTGCACATGTGCTAGCATTTCAGCAGAGATGTCCGAGTAGGCTGCAGTAATATGCTGTTACATACCATAGGTGTAGTTGGTACGTCCTTGTAGACAGCGTATTTCAGCTTGCCCACAGAAAAAGTCTACAGAGGTCAACTCTTGGGAATGGGCTGGCCAAGATACAGGTCCTCTGTATCCAATCAACGATTTGGAAACGGTTCGTGAAGACATGCTGTAATACTTCGTGCAGTATGGGCTGGACAGCCATCGCATTACTACCATAGATTACCCCTAGTCAACGGAGGATCTTCTTCTAATATCCGTGGAAAATGGTCTGTCAGGAGCCTACAATAATTGTGCGTGTTCAGTGTTCCGTCAATGGAATATTTTGTTGAGCCCAACCTACATAGGTAGGAATGATCATCTAAATAAAATAAGAGAAATCAGAGCTCAAACAGAAAGGTTTAGGTGTTCGTTTTTCCCGCACGCTGTTAGGGAGTGGAATGGTAGAGAGATAGTATGATTGTGGTTCGATGAACCCTCTGCCAAGCACTTAAATGTGAATTGCAGAGTAGTCATGTAGATTTAGATGTAGGTAGATGTAGATGAAAACAAGCTTCTGAACTTATGCTTCACTATCGCACATTAGACACTCCATGGACGCTAATGTTACATCTGATGGAGCCAACTGGGATAGTCAACACACCAATAGTGCATGTTTCAGCGGTTTACCTGGCCATAATTGGTAAATGTGGCTTGATCAGTTAACAAGGTACATGATATATCTAGAGTATCCTGTCTTCATGCCCATATACAGAAGATAACACAGTCACATAATCGTTTCCATGCAGCTCCTGATGGAGACAGATGGAGAGAGTTCTTGATAGCGATGGAACCTATGTCAATGGAGAACTCATAGGACACTTTCCTGACGCATGCCACTTCCTCTTGTTATTCCGCAGGAGCTAACGTGCGGATCAACTGCTACAGCAGTAAGAACGTTAATTTCCTCCTCTTCTACAACCACTTGCTTTCTGCTATTGTTTAAGTGCTACCCTACCACTTTCTCGTAGCTGGCTGAAGAAGTTGATAAATAATTGCAGAGATCGTTGACGTCAGTTGGGATAATTTGCTACGCACACTGTACAAGAATGAACTGCATTCTTCCTACACTCTCGATACACCATGAGGGTGTCGGATTTTTCTGAATTGGTAAATCCCATAGCCCATTCACGACCTGCTGCTTGGACTGTAATACACTACCTAGCTAGGAAGTCACAGTGCGCTCAAGGAACACACAAGACCACAGTCAGCAAACATAAGGACATCCTATCTAGCAGTTGCGCAGGGTTAAAGATGAAAAAAAGTGTCAGTGTGGAACTTTTCAGAATACGATACCTCGTAAACGGGTATCACTGAATCTTGCAACAGACGTCAATGACATTCTTATTCACCCTACTTTTAGATTGTTAATGTCAGTACTCACTGAGCCATTTAAAAAGGTGTATGTTTGCGCAAAGAATATACTTTCTTAGTACTATTACAATATGTTGATTAGCTAACAATACGAGCCCCTGGCTACCAATCCATTCTGTGAAAGCCACACATAAATAGCACTTTCAATTTCAGCAATATCTGCGGTGCAACACTTAGGTGATTCACCCTGTATGTAATTTTTCCATTAAAACTCCGATTACTCCCTATGTGTACCACTTTTCATAATATATGTACATATGTCATATAACATTATTAATATAATATATCGTACAGGTGTAGGCAACAAATTGTACAAGTAAGTGCTACCTTATGAGTGGTAAGGAAATCGAATGTATTGATATGACCGATTTTATAGATACGCTTAGAAAAAAGCATTATGTAGTGGAAGTAACTGGGATATGAGGTAGAAGTTGGGAGCAATAAATAATGGGGAGGGATGAGACACATGTCTGTACTATAACAAGTTGCCCCAAAGGTGTAAATAAACAAATGGAAAGCGACTGTATGTTGGTATTCCAGAAAAAAATTGGGTAAGTTGCAACAAATTGCCGCAAAACTGTAACTGTCCCAAAACTCTAAATACAGAAATTTAAGGCGGCAAAAAATTACAGGATATGCCCTGGGCAGCTATGAAATCGTTTTGGGATCATAAATGATCATAATTACAATTAGGGTTATGTAAATATAGAGGCAGGCATATTTTGATAGTGAGTCATAAATTACAATAAGTAGGATAATGGAATAACATATTGGAACATAAATTATAGTACCATGCCCCATCTTTCTGCATACATTTACTGAACTGGCCAAGTGTATGATGTTAAGTATCATAGTAATTCTGCCTGCCATGCCATTCATGCATCATCCAAATGGCCTACAGGAGTGGGGGAGGGAGGAAGAGAAAGTGTGGGGGGGGGAAGTAGCAACTTGGAAGGGTATAAACGCCTGCGACTTAAATAAATAAATGGTACGATATCAAAATTCCAGTTTGTTTACGAAAATCATGTCACTGTTTATATAAGGGGTTTCAACCAAGTGAGCGGTTTGTTTACATAAGTGATGGCATTGTTTACCGCAGTAAGAGCACACAAGCATGGTTTGTTTGCATAAGGGCCAAGCCCTATCGTCATCACACTTTACATTAGGAGATCAAAGGACCCACTGAGGCTGAACTCTCCCAGTCCCACCATTGATAGTAGAGGAATATAGAAATCGAAGCAGATGTATGCCATAAGAGAAAATTGGCTGGATTAAAGCTTTGTAAGTTGTAGAATTTATCAAGAATTTCTAGGTGCTTTCATGTGCTGACAGGAAATACCGGGGAGGCGAGGGGCTATGTTTCGTTTTGTCTTCACTATTTGACCTGTGTTGTCATTGAAGTATTAAGTTTTGTCGTGTGTGGTCTAGCTACTGGTGAGTGGACAGATGTGTCGTTTTATTCATGGACTTTGGAGAATTAGGAGTAATCAGGTGAAGGAAACCAGGTAATTTTATATAATTTGTCAGGATGAGGATAACTATTGAGTTGGATTGTATAACAGGGAAAGGATCGCAGCATTCAGTCACTGGAAGGCTTTCCAGTTCTGTATAATCATGTGTGTTGCACCTGCTACTATAGCGTGTCACCATGCCAACTCAGGCGAGCACTAAGGCGCCAGAGAGCTTCGTTAAGGAACTGATTGATATAAAACTGATCTTGAATTACTTGTGTCGAAAGTCTTTATGTTCGTTTAAAAATCTAATGGACTTGTCTCTAAAACTGTTACACATTCCCAGTTCTTCCAAAAGTCCGTAAGTTTACCTTTTCATGTTTTGTGGAGAACTTACATCGATTTGTTAATACCGAATGCTTCGTGTTTTGGCTGCTTTAGACGAGAAGCAGTGGTGGCCAGATTACTATCACATGTTGTATTATGTACTTTAAAACGTGAGCTAAAATTTCTTTCCGTTGGCCAGTGTAACTTTTTGGTTAGATACCACAAATAATTCCGTAGATATCCGATTCTGAATAGGACTTAACTTTATGGGTTGTGTGTCACAGTAGTTGTAAGTTACTGTCGGTGCTGAAACTTGTCCTCTGCTTTCTGTTCTTGAAGCAGCTTAAATTTCATCTTTGATAGTATGGCTCAAATGGCTCTGAGCACTATGGGACTCAACTGCTGTGGTCATAAGTCCCCTAGAACTACTTAAACCTAACTAACCTAAGGACAGCACACAACACCCAGCCATCACGAGGCAGAGAAAATCCCTGACCCCGCTGGGAATCGAACCCGGGAACCCGGGCGTGGGAAGCGAGAACGCTACCGCACGACCACGAGATGCGGGCATCTTTGATAGTACTTAAACAAGGAAATGGCATGGTATCTGTTTCTTCTGATCCCCTCTCAGCATGTATTGAGGAATTTATCCTTGAGGCTTGCTAAAACAACTTATATTTCTCCATGATACATGAAAATGGGTAAGGAAGACAGCTTTCTTACGAATTTTATAGACAACACACTAATGTGCTTTAATCACGTTTAATACCAGTATTCAGGTTTTGACGAAACGTTTGGCCAGCATGCTACCCATCTCTGGTATTCATTATTGTGTACACTACATGCTTTTCTGTTGTTGTAAGTACCAGAGTGGTTACTCGGAGTAAACTCCTTGGTAGAACTAACGAATCTTCGTCATCTGAACTCACCAAAACACAAAACTGGGTACACAGTGTGCTCAGTGTCACTTTTGTCAATAAGATGGGCTAACAGAGTTCCTCTTTTAATGACGGTGCGGACTTTACTGACGGGATCATCCCTCAGCAAAGGTCTCTCAATATTCCGTTCTGCCCCCTTCAGACGGTATTTATTTGAGAAGGTCGTGGCTGCCACACACAGCAGTACGATGGGCGCTGATGACCCCGCTGTTTAGCGCCCGTAAATCTCAAACACACACACACACAACAGTACGAGAAAGATATAGATTTAATAGATGTAGTACAGTGAACCAAATGTGTTATAGAAATGAATGGACTGAAGACGCTACGGAAGAAAAAAAAATTACGATGTCTAAAGAGCTAAGATGCTTATTTTCTGTAAATGGTACACTGCCTTTGATCCATTTTATTTGTTCTGATGCATACCAGAATTAAGGGGTTTCATTGGTATGTCAGATACGGAAGTTGTGTAGGTCATTTAAGTTGGTGGAAGCACCAAGATATAACAATAGACTAAAGCGAGACAGTAAATATGTTCTTGTTATTTCCAACTGCTGCAAGACATGGGGACGTTGGCTGCTAAATATCTTTTTATTTTTATCGTTGTTTGTATTTCTGAATAACTTACTGTATTAAATAGATTTGACCGTTTGTGATAGATTTCATCTTCAGTGACATAACGTGGTAATCGATGTTTCTAATCTGCGTAATATATTAAATGTTTTTCTACGAAATAGGCTTATTTGAAGACCCAGGACTGAAAAAAAGATTCAAATGTGAGTCAGTCGAAGTTAGTCACTCTAAAGACGAAAAATATGTATCATAGGAAAACTGGAGTGGGAATATCCTAGAAACAATTCTATTGTAGTGTTACAGAAGCATGTAAAACATTAAGTTTGGGATTAAAGTACTGAATGGAAAGGTACGAATAAGAATAGCGGAGGAGAGAAGTCTGTAGACACCTCTTAGTGGTAGAAGGTAGAAGATAGAAGTGAGCTAAGACGAAATCTATGAACAGACAAAATGGCTCTGGAAGGTCGAGGACGATAGGAACAGTTTAGGGTTAGACAATGATCAGATTACGTAAACGGGCCACGTAGGACAGAGACTGAGTTACTTTGCTTAGTTTAGTGACAGGATTGTTCTCAGCAGTCATAGAAGATTGGAATCCGATTGTAGGGGAGGAAGTAGAAGAAAGGGTTACATGAGAATATCGATTTGGAAATAGAAAGAGGAGAACGCCTAACTGAGTTGGGCAATAAGTATCAATTAGTAACAGTGAATATTCTGTTCAGGAATCACGAGAAGAAGAGCTATACTTGGAGAAGGCTAGAGATACAGGAAGATTTCAGTTAGAGTACAACCAAGTCAGACAGAGATTCCGAAATCAGATATTGGATTGCAAGGCGTACTCTGAGGCAGATGTAGACTCAGATCTTAGACTGGTAATGTTGAAGAGTACCAGAGCTATTCGGAAAGTAAGGAACGATATGTCGCGAAATGGAAACCACAGTGAAAATCAAAACTGTCTTATTTGCAACGGTTAGCTACACCTTCCAGCTACTTCTCTACACAGTCGCCGCTCAGACTTACACATCTGTCGCAGCGTTGTATCAACTTTTCAATTTCCTCGTTACAGAAGACGGCCGCCAGTGCTTTTCGACAATTTTCTACTCTGAACAGCAGCTCGTTGTCTGTGTCAAAATATTATCTCCATAGCCAGTGATTCATTTGAGCAGGGATGAATCTCAGGGGTAGGCAAGTACGGGCTGTGTTGTGGGTGATCAAACACTTCCCATCGAAAGCGCTGCAGGAGCATCTTCATTGCCCCTGCAGAGTGCGGGCGAGAGTTGTGTAGAACGAACCGCATGACAGTTATGTTATGGGGATTGCATAGTTTCAGGCGAAATCTTTCGCCAGGCCATAGTACTTGGTGGGAGACGCTAATTTCCAGCCATGTTTACGTTCTCACTGTTAGCTCAGAACTGAAAACAGTGAGATGATGCGATCGACGGGCATACTAGACACAGTGCCCAATGCATCTGTGCAAAGCTTCATCAGATTTTCACTGCATTTTCCATTTCGCAACCAATCGTTCTTACTTTCCTTATAACCCTCGTAAGTTGGAATTTAAGAGGCTAATCAGGAAGAATCGGTGCCCAAAGAAGTCAGTTACAGAAGTACTAAGGAATCAAGAGATGCACTTGAAGTTCTCTGAGGCTATAGATGCTGCAATAATGAATGGCTCAGTAGACAGTTCAGTTGAAGAGGAATGGATATCTCTAATAAGGACCATCACAGAATCTGGAAAGTAAAACATAAGCGCAAAAAGGATAACAGGGATGAAACAGTGGGTGTCAGAAGAAATACTTGATTCGATCAATAAAACAAAGGAGTGCAAAGGTGTTCAGGGAAATTGAGGAATACAGAAACACAAGCCACTGAAATAAACAGAAATTGCAGAGAAGATAAGACGAAATGGCTACACGAATAACGTGGAGAAATCGAAAAACGAACGATTTGTCAGAAGGATTGATTGAGTATATAGAAAAGTCAAAACAACCTTGGGTGAAATTGAAAGCGTGGGCGGTAACATAAAGAGTGCAGTGGGAATTCCACTGTTATGTGCAGAGGAGAGCGCAGAGGGCTTCTAGGAGCGGGAGTACTTACTTAATGACGTGATGTAAGAATAAACAGGAGTCGATGGGGAAGATATAGGGGATGCGGTATGAGAATCAGAGTTTAGATAAGATTTGGAAAACCTAAAATCAAATAAGGCAGCAGGGATAGACAACATTCCATTGGAATTTCTAAAATCATTGGGCGAAGTGACAACAGAGCGATTATTCATGTTGGGGAAAAACCATTACCTACACAATTTCGGAGATTAGAGTTATCGCACAGTCAGCTTCACAGCTCATGCATCCAAATTTGTGACAAGAATAGCTTACAGAAGAATGGAAAAGAAAGCTGTGGATCTGTCAGAGGACGATGAGGTTGGCTTTAGGAAAGGTGAAGGCACCAGAGAGGTTGATAATGTAAGCAATAGTAAAGGAAAAGCGAGATACGTTCGTAGGATTTGTCGACCTGGAAAAAGCGTTCGACAATGTCAAATGGTGCAAGGTATTCGAAAGTCTGAGAAAAATAGGGGTAAGCTGTAGGTAAAGATGGATAATACATAGTGTGTACAAGAACCAAGGAGTAACGTTAAGAGTGGAAGATCAAGGCAAAGCGCACGGATTAAAACGGGTGCAAGACAGGGGTGCAGTCTTTCGCCCCTGCTGTTCAATCTAAATGTCGAAGACGTAATGAGGGAAATAAAATAAAGATGCAAGAGTGGCATCAAAATTCAAGGTCGAAGTATATCAGCGTTAAGATTTGCTGATGACATTGCTATCCTTAGTGAAAGTGAAGAGATATTACAGGATCTGTTGAATGGAATGACTAGAGAATATCGAAGAAAGACGAAACTCTTGAGAAGTAGCAGAAATGAGAACAGTGAGGAAGTTAACATCATAACTGGTGATCACGAAATAGACGTAGTTAAGCAATTCTGCTAACTACGCAGGAAAATAGCCAATGACGGACGAAGCACGGAGGATATAAAAAGCTGACTAGCACTGGCAAACTGGGCGTTTCTGGTCAAGAGAAGTCTACTAGTATCAAATACAGGCCTTAATTTGAGGATAATATTTCTGAGAATGTACGTTTAGAGTACTTAATTGTATGGCAATGAGACATGGACTGTGGGAAAACTGGAATAGAAGAGAATGGAAGCAGTTAAGGTATGGTGCTATAGAAGAATATTTAAAATTAGGTGGACGTAAGATAAGATATGAAAAGGTTCTCCGCAGATTCGACGAGGAAAAAAAAATGGAAAACGCTGACAAGAAGGAGGAACAGGATGATGAGACATCTGTTAACACATCAGGGAATAACTTCCATGGTACTAGAGGGAGCTGTAGAGGTTAAGATCTGTAGAGAAGGCAGAGATTGGGGTACATCCATTATATAAATGAGGAGGTAGGTTGCAATTGCTACCTTGGAATGGAGGGGCTAAATGGAAATGAGCGTTTGGCGTCATTGGCCGGGAGGCCCCTTGCGGGGCAGGTCCGGCCGCCTTGATGCAGGTCTTATTACATTCGACGCCACATTGGGCGACCTGCGCGCCAGGTGGGGATGAAATGATGATGAAGAAAGCAAAACACCCAGTCCCTGAGTGGATAAAATCGCCGACCTAGCCGGGAATCGAATTCGGGCCCGTAGGAAGGCAATCCGTCACGCCGACCACTTTTTCTTTTTTCTGTTCGGTATTGTTCGTTTAGTTTGGTCTGGGTGCTGGGTGGATGTCACATGACATTTGTTAAAGCTGCGTTGATTCCTTTACTCAGTTTTTTTATTGCAACAAACGGTGTATTTCTATCGCTGCTCGTTTAGTTTGTATTGCCGATTCAAATATACCGGTCATTTTTGAAACACCCTGTATTTACATATGAATCTCCGGTTCCACCCGCCGGAGGTTCGACTTCTCTCTCGGTCATGGGTATGTGTATTGTTCTTAGCATAAATTAGTTTTAGTTAGTTTAAGTAGTGAGTATGTCAGGGACCGATGACCTCCGCAGTTTGGTGCCTTAGGAATTCACACACATTTTAACATTTTGAATCTCCGGTTAGGGTGTATCATGCGCGACTGAAGTTTACTTCGCTGTACAGCACAGTTCCAGACACGGGCAGAGAAACACTTACGAATCCCTCTGCTATTGACCTTCTGGCCGCTGTAAGTGCATCCATTATAACTGTAGTTCGTAGTGTATTGCATTTTTCAAGGCAAACGCCGAGATAGCAGCGCATGTCGGCTTTACCTTTCCTGTAAACGTTTAACGACGATTTACTTCGCCTTATATCATCTTTAAACACCGCAGTATACGGTCCAAGTACCATCACGACTACTTTATTTCCTTAGGTTATGTGTGGATAATTTAAATTCATGGCAATTTAAGTTGCTTGTAATAAACGCGTTGCGTATGGGCCTTTATATTCTAAGCAAACAATCAAAGGCAAATTTATCACACGACTGCTGTGGACTCCTGTGTTGCTGTTGCATTTACTGGCGTACATCATGTCAAATTTATCAGCCATGTGACATATATGACCGAGAAAATTTAAGTGGGGCAATCCTCATATGTATTCTATCGCGGAGTAACACCCTAAAAACTTGTACACGAATGACAGAGCACAATTCCCGGAGTTCGCCTTTTCATCAGTTTTTGAATGGTGTGTTGACTAATACTATATATTCACTAGTTTCGTCATATTCGCAATAAGGTTTTGTAGCGATCAAGGATATATTTGTTTTGTTATAAATCCAATGATGCATTACAAAAATTTATTACCCAGGTAATAAAATTCGATCGGCTTTTAGCATCATCTTCAGACCTGAGTGAAACCTGTATATTACGTAATTCGTATTACTGCAGATACAGATGATACAGTCACATTAATCAGCCATGCAAGCCTCGTTACAAAACTTGAACATTTTTCTGAGTACCATGGACACTATTACGTCACACATACTTTTCCTTCTTTTGACAGTCCGTATTTACGTGGGTAATCCCAAAAGTAAGGTCTCCTATTTTTTTATAATTACATAGACCTGTTTATTTCTACAATAATTTACATCAGTTTACAGCTTCAACATTTAGCTATTTTTCGACACAATCACCATTTCTGTCGTTGCATTATTGTAGACGCTGTGGCAGTTTTTGTATGCCCATGTCATACCGACTCGCCGCCATGCTGTTTGAAAGTTACGAACTGGCGTGATTGTTGCTTGGTCTCAGGTGTAAAGTTGTATGCCCAGGTTTAGTCACCCGTGACAATTGAGTCCAGAAAGTTGTTCTGTTCGTCTCCAAAGCGGTGAAGAAATAAGCGGGAAGCATCTACTCGTTGCCGAATGTGGTCCTCAGTCAGCATGAGTAGCACCCATCTTGCGCACACTTTCCGGTAGTTCAACGTTTCCGTTAAAATTCTATGAGCGGTGCTTCGGGAAACCTCAGGAACCAACGTGTCGAGATCATGCAGGGTGATCCGCCGATCTCCACTCATGCTTTGCTCAACCTTCAACACTGTGTCCCCAGAAATTGACGGTCTCCCGCTCCTTTCTTCGTCGTGAATTTCGGTCCGACCAGCTGCAAACTCTCTACATCACTTACGAACGTTTTTGACCTCTATGCACGACTCGCCATACACTTTCCTCAATTGGCGATGGATTTCAATCGGCGCAGTGCCCTTTGCATTCAAAAACCGAATAACTGCGCGCAACTCACACTTGGCGGTAACATCCAACGGGAGCTCCACTCTCAACGGCTGCCAAGCCAAGACTGAGCGCCTCAGGAGGGCGTGCGCATTTTTACACACAGAGCGTGAAGCACTCGTCATAACAGTGTGAACAACTGCCACACAAACAGAGTTCTGTACTTACACACACACACACACGCACACACACACACACACACACACACAAAAAGGAGACTTTACTTTTGGGATTACCCTCGTATAATATGACCATTCTAAGTGGTCATAATTGGTTGTTTTACTGCTAAAAGAGTAAAACTCATTTATTGCTTTTAGTGTCTCGCTTACTAATCTTGTCCCATCAGTATCGGCTGCTTAATTCGATTACATTTCATTACAAACGTTTTGCTGTTGTTCATGTTTTGCCCTTCTAAGTCCTTTGCCACTTCTGCTAGAATTACAATGTCTAAGAAAACACTCAAAGTTTTTATCTCTTCTCCCCGAACTCTTAATTCCCTCACCATATTTCCACGTCGTTTCCTTTACTGTTCAAATGGTTCAAATGGCTCTGAGCACTATGGGACTTAACTTCTGAGGTCATCAGTCCCCTAGAACCTAGAACTACTTAAACCTAAGGATATCACACTCATCCATGCCCGAGGCAGGTTTCGAACCTGCGACCGTAGCGGACGCTCGGTTCCAGACTGTAGCGCCTAGAGCCGCTCGGCCACCACGGCCGGCTTCCTTTACTGTTAGTGCAGTGTGCAGACAGAATGTTATTACTTCCTATTCATGCCCTTGTAATAACCACAGTCTCGTTTCCGTACAGGTTTGAAATAAACTTTCGCTCCATGTGTTTTATCCCTGTTCAAAGATTGAATATAGTCAAAATGGTCAAAAGTGTAAATGTAGGAATGCTATAAATGTTTGCCTTCCTTGAACCTCAGGTAAGTCATGGGGTCATTATTTCATCGCGTGTTCCTATATTTCTCCGAAAACAACAGCGAACGTCCCCGCAGTCGGCTTCTACCAGTTTTTCCATTTTTATGTCAATAATTCCTGTCACTATTTCGCGAAAAAAACGTAAACGTATATTTCATTAATATTCACATCGTCAGCACTTGCCTTCTTTGAAACTGGAGTTATTACGTTCTTAAGACTTTCACCTGGCTCAGATTTTGCTAGAGCCGTCAAATACGAGAGCTGTTTGTTTATTAAGGTCCGACTGGTGAAAAGAAAAAGTGTCTTTGCAACGATTAACTACACATACCACATTCTCTTCATAGTCGCCGCTCGGACTTTGACATTTTTCGTAGCGTGGTACCAACTTTTCAGTACTCTCGTGCTTTCCGCCAATAGTCTAAGCCAGGCTGCAGCTCCTTGTCTCTGCCAGAATGTTGTCTTCTTAGCCACCGATTCATGTGAGCAGAGACGAAACTCAGAGGGAGCCAAGCCCGGCCTATATGGAGGGTGATTAAACACTTCACATCGAAAATGCTGCAGAAAGGTCTTCATTGCCCCTGCGGTGTGCGGCCGAGATTTGATGCGTCTGGCACCAAAACCAACAAGGCAATGAGGGCATATTTTGCAAATTGGGTGAAAAGTCTCTAGAGACAAACAAATGTAGGCCACAAACATTTTTGCTTCGTAGTTACATTCCTAATGTTCTGATTTTTAAGTTGTGTTGTTTTCTGAAATCTGATTAATAATGAACCCATAATTTCGTAACTTAGGATTTGTCGTTTTTGTTGCAATTTTACATAGTTTTACTCTTTTTCTACTAAAACTGTACTCTTTTCAGATCCTAAAATACTGTTAAAATGAATTAAATGAAAATAAAATGACATTGTAATTGCTTTTCCTTGTCGCAATAAAAAGAAGCATTTCAGCATAACACATCAAAATGAACATCAGAAAACTGAGGAGAATATAGAATGGGATTTCTCTCGCTAAGAGTTTGTAGTTCACTTAAATCTCGAACACAATAACAACAAAATGAACTGCACATAACCAAGGTATTAATAGAATCATTATTATATTAGGCACTTTACACGTACCGAATAACACTGTTGTTTTAAGTCTTCAATGAGCTTTCATTTAGATCAGAATATCAGATTTTGCCATTCACGCAGACTGTGGAGACTGTGTTTGAACTCTCATTACAATTACAAGCGGTTTCAAAAATGGTTCAAATGGCTCTGAACACTATAGGAATTAACTTCTAAGGTCATCAGTCCCCTAGAACTTAGAACTACTTAAACCTAACTAACCTAAGGACATCACACACGTCCATGCCGGAGGCAGGATTCGAACCTGCGACCGTAGCGGTCGCGCGGTTCCACACTGTAGCGCCTAGAACCGCTCGGCCACCCTGGCCGGCACAAGCGGTTTAACTTCCTAATATTATCGTTGTTTTCTCATGTTGAACCAACCTGTTTCTGCGGGATTCTTTTTGTGTCTTTAGTTTTAGAGAGAGAAAGGGTAGTGCCTTTGGTCACTGTGTGAGTTGTTGTTTGAGCCAGGGATTTCATCTTTGGTACTTCCCAATTTCAGTAATTACTTTACCTTTTGACATGGTCACGTTGTGGCATAATCAAGCAAGATTCCAGGCGAAAACGCTGGTGACGTGAATATAGTTGCTCGTTCCTTGACATAGTGGTTTATGAATTAACTGCAGACTTGGCCCATTCTATTACACGACTAAAAATTCATTGCCTTGTAACACGGTAACATGGACAAATTTGAACTCTATTCTTGTTTCACCTAATAGTGATGTACTTCTACTTTAAATTGGTAGCTCGAACTCATTTTCGAAAATTTTGTGACTTAGCCGAAGTTGTAACGAAGAAGGAAATGCTTGACGTATACATCATGTAGACTGCATGCAATCAGGCGAAATCTCTCATTATTTGTCGAGGCATCTTTACGTGCTTGCTTTGTCCTCAGAAATGATAAGAGCGACTTGAGGCTGTGAATGGGTATACTGTAGACATTACCAAACACATCTGTGTAAAGCTCCATTGTATTTTCGCTACGGTTTCAATTTCGCGCTCAGTTGGACGTTAATACACGAATAGCCTTTGTATCACATTCCATGTGCTGACAAATAATTTTGGAAAACGTAATTCCATCTTGCAATTATGGAGTGTAGTACTGCCGCCGATCGATGAATTGTAAACACAATATTCAAATGGTTCAAATGCCTCTGAGCACTATGGGACTTAACATCTGAGGTCATCAGTCCACTAAAACTTAGAACTCCCAACTAACCTAAGGACATCACATACATCCACGCCCGAAGCAGGATTCGAATCTGCGACCGTAGCAGTCGCGAGGTTCCAGACTAAAGCGGCTAGAACCGCTCGGCCACACCGGCCGGCAAACACAATATTCCAACAGCCGTAATTTTTACATCATTTTATTTAGGTTATCAGTTTCGACTCCTCAGTAGCGTCATCTTCAGGCCCTGTAGCATGAAAGACAAAAAGCATCCGGTCCTACATGTATAAAACAGGGAACCAAACTTAAGCCTGATTTCCGTAGAAGACTGCACGAGCAATGTAGGCTCTTCACAAATGTAACAATGCTTTGTTTCTGAAGTCTGCTACGGAACCCAGGCGTAAATATTAATTACCTGTTACATACATTTATGACTGGAAGCTTATGTCGTTCTTTCTATAGAGCCAGAAGATGACTCTACTGGGGAGTCGAAACTGGTACCTAAATAAAAAGCTATAAAAACTGCTGTTGGAATATTATTTTTAGAATTTTGCTGCAGTAGCACACATTTTTTGAAAATGACGCTTAGCTGAACAGGGCGCTTGCGGAATGCTGCGCAGTTGCACGGGCTGTTGCAGTGTCCGGCGCGCTTCCTCGCACTCTGCGGTTGCGCAACTGGCCGCCGTCGCGTGCGGCCGCTCGCGGATGGCTGCGTTTCTGGGCTACACTTGGCACTGGCCGGCCGCAGTCCGCCCCAGCGGCCTTGACTCGCGTGTCTGGCTCACTCTCGTCCCTCGCTCGCTGCTCTTCTTCGTTGCCCGGGAAATGGTCGTTGCCCGGCAACGAGACTGCCGGCCGGCGTTGAGCAAGCGTTCCGCGGAACTGTGGCCAAGGATCGCGCTGACCGACTTTCGAGAATATTTACACAGTCTTTCCATGTACACTGCAGGTCTTAAAATTGCAACACCGCGAAGGAAAGCAATGACACCGTTTAACTTCTTTTGGATATACAGTATAGGAGGAATAGCACACGATTAAATTTGTAGGTGATTTGGGAATACACAGAGTGCGATATTTGGAACACAGAGCTGACGCCTCCTACAGCAACAACGGTACGAACCCGCCGGGTATCGAGTCAAACTGAGCTTGGATGACAGATACGGGTACGTCAGTTCATGCTGCTTCAGCTCAGAAATCATCAATTGCACTAGCTAGCGCAGTCTCTGTTAGAAACTCTTGAAAAAATGATTTCGGCGAGTAAGAGATCTATAGACCGTGCTTGACAGGGTAACATTCGAACACCCTCTTCTTCAAAGTAGTTCATGACGGCAACGCCAAATGCACGCTTGCATTATCTTGTTGAAAGTTAAGTTAGGGTTGACCTTGGAGATAAGGTACGGTCACTGTTCTTGATACGTAAGGAATGTAATTCCTGCTGGGCAAATTACCGGATAAAAGAACCACAGAAGATCGTTTTGGGTATACAGAAGCACCCGACACAATCACATCGTATGCTGGGTCCATATGGCAGTAATGAATCCAGTCTCGTCGAATATGTTCATCGCGATGCTGTATGTAGAACGGGGTCTTGTCTGAAAACACTGCAAGTCCAGTGTTTGCTGTTACTGTGCCATGGAAGCCGCCACAATGGTAAACGCGCTGACCGTCCAAGCTGCAGACGT